>NW_022990990.1:1536168-1572164 GCF_902827175.1 Gymnodraco acuticeps
TTATCAATCTTTGAGGAATTCTGAGACAATAAAAATATAGGCCTACATGTCTTAAAGGCAGTTTAAAAAAAGACATACTAGTTAGCAGGGTCAAAGTTTACATACATCTTTGAGTTTGAGTAGTTGGGCAGCTAAAAATAATAATAATAATAATAATAATAATAATAATAAGGAGATAGCGAATATATTGCATTTCTAGAATGCATTTAATTTTACAAAATGAATTCTACTATCTAATTCTTAACATTTCTCAAGGGAAGGATGTGAATTAAGACTTATGAACACCACGAGGCCCAAAAAATGACTTTGGAAGTCATCAAATCCTCTGCGTTAGTCTCTAGCTTCATCTAGTGGCACTAACTTGCATTGCAGTCAGCTATCAGTAGGTCAGAACAAATATGGTACATGACCTTATTATGTTTCCCTGTTTAGATGAAGGGTAGTCAGGCCAATGTGACTTCAGGAGGGTATGGCCACAGTAATAGCTTTTTCCGAACACGAGGTACTTTGAAATATGAATAGCATAAGCGTAAGCTCTGTTTAAGCTCCACTAATACAATGTTTACTATCTTAGCCTAAATAACTCTGTATTGCTATGTTTTGGGTAAAGACTCAGACGTGGAATTCATAATAACTGATGGACAACATTAGCAGACATGATGCAGAGTTAAAATGAGTGATATTTTGCTATGGTACTATTGGATTAATACAATATGCTTATCATATTTCAAAAGAGGCAGCCACTTTTAGGAGGCTACGACATGCATTTAGAGTGTATTAAAGCACAGACTGAAGCATCATGTAGTTTGAATTCATTCATAATGTCATATTTCTTATTGTATTTTTCTATTAGTGCTACTGTCCCAATCCACCAGACGGTGGCGGTAATGCAGCATGTCGTTGTTTGCCAACCGCCAATAAAACACCACCAACCACACGAAGAAGAAGCTCCTCCGCGGCAGATCTGACCGGCCGACCGAACTAGTTTTCAGGCGAACAGGAGCACCAGGGCAGCCCGGTACATTGTAACTCCGCAGAATGGGAAACCTGCTGCTCTCCTCTAGGTAACACGATTATATTCTGCTTTGATATCAAGGGCAACTTGCATGAGCATTTAAATAAAAAGGAAGAAGCTGATGGTGTTCTACATCCGCCTAAAAAACTGAGAACTGGTTATGATTTTTGCAATACGCATTTATAATCAGCGAGAACTATTTATCCTGTTGCATCGCCATTGGTAGTTGTAGTTGAAGCGTTTTAAAGCAGATCTCATCTATTTGAACCTTTCCCCCCAGGCAAGATGAAAAACTCATGATGATCATGGATGTAGCAGACGTGTCACATAGGAGATTAGTGACATTATTGAAAAATATAATTATATTTAGTTTTTTGTCGATGCCAAACAAAACGGCAATATTTGATTTTCTGATTCTCAGGAGGATGTGTAGTGAAATCGTCAGTTAAATACAAAATAACCATTTGTGTGGGAATTCTTTAAAATTGACAGTTTTTTAAATATTTTATAACATTTTACCATGGATGTGAAGCCTACATATTTGAGTTTATTCATCAACATGTGCTTGCCTATATTTAATGATTGTCTTGTTTTATTTGTGCCTATTATCTGGACTGTCCCTTTGCTGTAACAATGCATATTACCCATTCCAATAAAGGTTTTCTGATTTCTGATATCTCTCTAGGGGTGATATATGCCCGTCTGATCACGTCAACGGAGGAAAGTTTGTTGCCAGGAGGATCAGCAAGGGCATAACTTATTATTTCGCTCCACTCTCGGGGGCAGAGGAACAGGCATTATCTGCTGCCAAAGAATCTCAATTGCATACTGCACTCTGCCCTATTTCTACCCCATCACCCTCAGCTCAGCTCCTCAGTGACCCCTCCCCCGCAGACTCCTCCTCCTCCTCTCCATTGCTCTCAGATTCTCCTTCACACACATCTGCCTCCTCCCAAAACCACTCACAATCTGAATCCACTGCCCGGCCCCTTCTTGTTTTCTTCTCCTGGCTCGGTGCCCGGAAAGTGGCAGTGGCCAAGTACCGGGACCTTTACCTGGACCGGGGCCTGGATGTCCTGCTGGTCCAGAGCAGTGTGATGCACTTCCTGTGGCCTCGGTGGGGGCTAGACTACGGGATGGAGGTTTTGAAGGTTCTGGAGGAGCCTCAGTTTGCAGGGAGAGCGGTGCTGGTCCATGCCTCCTCCATCGGGGGCTACACTTTCACACAGACACTCACCCACATTGCTAAGGGAAAGGAAAAACATGCAGGCCTGGCCAAGAGGGTGATAGGACACATCTATGACAGCCTGGTGGTTGGGAGTCTGGAGCATATGGCGATAGGTGAGTGAGTGTCGCTCTCCTCAGGTTACTTTTCGTAGGATATGCCAGTCAGATCTTTAAATAATTAACTTGTCAGCTGACCAGGAATTATTTGTGGCTGCTCATGTCTGTGCTGCCTAAGGAGAGTGTGTGCAAACGGTTTATACATTCATCAGTTCAGTTATAATATTTGGACATGGTGTTCATATTTTTTTACAATTTAGGCCATTTTTAAACAGACTTAACATGTTATTTCAAACTTTAGTATGACTTTAAATATTTCAGTATATCATAATCTCTTCTAAATCTGCCTTAAAATTGTAGAAAAGGTTTCAGAACTTACCCACACATTTCACATTTTTAAAGGTCCCATGACATGGCCATTTCTACTGATCATAATTCCATTGTTGAGGTCTACTAGAATAGATTTACATTGTTCAATGTTCCAAAATCCCAATCCCATCTAGTATGTGTATTCACTCTCTGTCCTAAACCGCTTGTTGGAGCTCCTGCCCCCCCGTCCCAATGAGCCCACTGTGCTCTGATTGGTCAGCTCGCCGACTCTGTTCTGATGAGTCCACCACCGTTACAGCGGAACATCAGTGATTATGTGTTACAATGGCGTTTGTTAGCAACCAGGAAATGACACCAGTAATGACAAACAGATGAGAATGCTGCGTGGGGTCTGGGTGCCGTGTTGGCGGGAAGTTGCGGGGTTCGCTGCTCCGCCCTTTGAGGCTCGAGGAGCGGACAGTGTGAGCTGGATTACTGGTGTTGTAACACACACACACTCACTGTGAGTGTGTGTGTGGCTGAGAAAAGATAAGGCTGTGTGTGTGTGTGTGTGTGTGTGTGTGTGTGTGTGTGTGTGTGTGTGTGTGTGTGTGTGTGTGTGTGTGTGTGTGTGTGTGTGTGTGTGTGTGTGTGTGTGTGTGTGTGTGTGTGTGTGTGTGTGTGTGTGTGTGTGTGTGTGTGTGTGTGTGTGTGTGTGTGTGTGTGTGTGTGTGTGTGTGTGTGTGTGTGTGTGTGTGTGTGTGTGTGTGTGTGTGTGTGTGTGTGTGTGTGTGTGTGTGTGTGTGTGTGTGTGTGTGTGTGTGTGTGTGTGTGTGTGTGTGTGTGTGGTGTGTGTGTGTGTGTGTGTGTGTGTGTGTGTGTGTGTGGGTGTTGGTGTGGTGGTGGCTCGGAGCCGTTACGTCATGACCGGTACGTCACTATGACCTGGAAGAAAAAAAATGGAAAAAGAGAAATGTCCAACGAGGCGTTCTGGGGCAGCATAGACAGGTATTTTCTGTGTTAGAGTTGTACTCCCTACAGGGTGTACGTTGAGGGTTTTGACTTTGCAGACCGTTTACATGCAGAAAAAGCTACATAACACACAAGGGGACGGGTAATAACCGGAAAAGCATGACATGGGACCTTTACGTTTTTTTCAGTATCAACGTAACCCAGTGGTGGTTGCGTGTTCAACCATTGTAAACAGGGACCACTAATGGCTAATTCAGCATACTTTAAATGTGGCAAATTCTTCAGAAATGTAAGAAAACATAGACAAAAAAACACTAGAAAGCATTTCAGCTGTGGCCCATAACCTTCACCAGTATTGAAGTTTGAAACCCCGCCACATACAGTAATATGTTGTGTATATTTATGTAATAATACCACTTATTATTAAATATTAACCCTCTTGATGTTTTACTTTCTCTATTTTCAGGCCTCGGCAAGACTCTCGTGCCGCGTTTAGAGAGCTTTGTCAAAAACATCGCTATGCTTTACTTCTGGCTCTTCAAAACCCACACAGCAGACCTCTACAACAAAAGCATCCAAGTTTTCCAAGACATCCCGATTACTGCGCCAGCACTTTTCTTCTTCAGTGAAAACGACGCCCTGTGCAACTCGGCTGACATGGAAACGTTAATGGACCGATGGAAGAGGAGGGGTATGACTGTGGAGAGCAGGAAGTGGAAGGAGTCCAAACATGCAGCCCACTTGCGATGCCACCGAGAAGACTACCTGTTCACACTGGAGAAATTCTTGAACTTGCTGCCTATTTCCTCCTTCAAGGCACAAATGTAAACTGCTTTTTATGAATTCAAAGACAATGCTCTTTGATCCTTGTATCTTGCAGCTGTAGCATGATTTAATAGTATAACTTAACAGATCATTTTGACTCCTTGTAAAGCATTCTGTATTGTTTAGTTTAGATTTCATTTAAGGATATATTTAAATTGATATGCACTATTTAACTATTGATTGAGTAGCCTTTTGTCATGAGATGCTTGCTTTGCACAAGAAGTGTTCTTTAACGACCTGTGTTTGCACATTGATATCAGAGACCAGGTTTTTGCACAAAATGTAAGATAATATTTAGAAATAAAGTTAAAATGTGCATTGCATTGTTCCTAACCTCTCTTGTCACCCGTGTTTTATTTCCCGACACCAATGTATATGAACGGCAAAGGCAGCTTTAGATAGTCATTGCATGATGGGATTTTGTTACTTGAGGGATAATAGCTCAGGCAGCAAGCCATTTTCAACAGGCATGATGTAGGACAGCTAATAATAGTAATACTAAATGATATTTATATAGCGCCTTTCAAGGGACCCAAGGTCGCTGTACATGGTGGACAAACAAAACAAATAGACAAACAAAAAATAAAGGAAGCCGGGGGACCAAGAAAGGGCTAGGGCCTGAAGGCCAGGGACCTAAGGCAGCAATGGATTGTCAGCTGGCAGCAGGAATGTGTATCCATTACCTGCACTGGATTTAAAAAGTGAATTTGAAGCAAGCAGGTGATGGAAACATGGCCGACACTGCAACCAGTTCCAGTTGGATAGAACAAAGGTGAGTGTTGAGATTATTGCAGAATTGTAAACTTTTAACGTAAGGGTTTTGGGGAAGAGGCCTTCTGAAGCACTGAAAGCGCTTGTGTTGTGGTTCACCTTTTCCAAGCATATGATACAGTAGGAAATGGCGACATCTGCTGTTGAAACACTGGTGTTGCAAGTGGATTTCTGCATTTAATGTGAGGCCCGGATGAACCTGTTATGTGGAGAGATGTGCGTTTCGAGTGTATCGTCAGCACAACTGGTGGTGTTATGTATTACATGTTGCTGCTTGCTATGATGAGCTAGCATGGATGTCTAAAGAGAGTGTTAAGTGACGTAGACAACTATATGACGTGGAGCAGCATGCTAGCTAAAAATGTCTGCTGGTTTTTAGCTAGCATGTTGTTGGCTAAACCAAGATGACATTAGTTTTAGGTTGGATATTTAATTAACAGACATTCACTCAAAGGGTTACACTTGATAGACCGTGAATAAATAACCGTTTGAAAGCAGTGGTGTAAATTAACTAAGTACATTTACTCAGTACAAAGTAAATAGAATTGTTAGGTAGGCCTACTTACATGACTACTTTGTAGGCTACTTCTACCCCACTACAGTTCAGAGGTAAATTGTTAACTTTTACTCCACCCATTTTTTTTACTACCTTTAGTTACTTTACAGATTTTGATAAATAGGCCATGTGAAATATAATCAACTCTTAAATCAGACTTTAGTTACACCTGGAGTAAATTCACAAGCTACCCTGCAGTATACAAATGCATTCAAACTAGCTGCACCTTTACCACCTTTAGTTGTCGCAAGAAAAAAAGTGCAAAAAGGAAACTGCTGCTCTGTGATGCTAGTTCAAGCCAGATACTTGGCACAATGGCATCTCATCTTGGGTGCAAGTTCATCAATGTTTTGGTTCAGGCTCTGAGCTGAGGAGACCCTCAGGATTGAGTGAAGGTGTGCGTGCAATATACCGGTGGGCCAGATCTAATAGTAATTCAAAATGATCCTGCGGGCCGAAATTAAATCCACCACGGGCCTGATTTGGCCCCCGGGCCTTGAGTTTGACACATGTGCTTTAATGCATCAATAATTATAAAACATATCATATATATTATTCTGAAATGGACCAATCTGCAGAATGACTACTTTTAATTTTGGTACTTTAAGTATGTAGGCCTATATGCCAATACTTTTGTACTTTCACTTGAGTAACATTTTGAATGCAGGACTATTCCTACACTTTAGTACTTCTAACTATACTCACAGTAACCACAAGATCTGAGTACTTCCCACTGCTTTTATTAGATTTGTATCCACCTTTCATTTAACATTCATATCATCGAACTGTATTTTTTTTTAATGAATAATTCAATGAAAATATAGTTTGAAAAGTCTTAATTATTTCCAATGGTATTCATCAAATCAAGTTTTATTTATATAGCACATTTATAAACGATTTTTGGTCGAGCCAAAGTGCTGTACATATAATAAAAATAGCCTACACTAGAGACACTTTACAGCAAATACAACAGCACAGATTGTTCAGAATATCAGTATGAGAAAAACGGCCTGTAATTCATGTCATGTAACTCCCTAAGTACACTCAATCAAAATGAGACCCAACTCTTTTTGTTTGAATTTAGGTCTTCTTTTATTTTATACAAACATTGTTATCACAAACACCAATCACATTGGACAATCATCAAATAGTTTTGCGTACTTTTCCTCAAAAATAACTTTAACATATCACCCATACTAAAAACCAAAAACCTTTTTCTAATTCTAAACCATACTGGCAAAAAAGCTTGCTATATTCATTTTTTTTCAAATATTAAAACAATTTTAATAATAGTCTAGTCAATAAATAAGTGTACCATTTAAAACATTTTATAAAAAACCATTGGAGGAGCATTATTGTAGAAATATGAAATAAAGTGCAAGATATGTGCAAAGGTTGTTGACGTCGCTGAGCTATTATGGAAGGACTTGCATACGTTTGATAGAAGTTTGGATTTCTCAGCAGACTTTGAGTTTGTCCTCTTGGAGAAGAAACTCTTCCAGGTAGCGCTGCACCGTGGTCAGAGTCAGCTGGAGCCGGCTGTCGGGGAAGTTGGTGTTGGACGTCTCTCCTCTGGGTCGTGCCTGGATGGGACAGTCCATAGTCAGGGCGAGGGAACGAACCCTTCCCTCCAAACTGGAGACATCAGCCACAATCTGGCCGACGTCATCTGTGAAAGGGTTCTACAGCTCATTTTCTAAATGTCCGAGGTCATGGCAGATACTAGTCTGTCCCTCTATGGAAGGAGTGCTGGTTTATATCTGTGGATCCAATGGAAACTAAAGAAAAACAAGGAGAACATGTCATTTTAAACCTAAACTTTCTAAAAGTGAAGCAGGATAAATATTCCACATGTTTCTTTTAGAAAACCACTGTTAATATCTGGCAAGCAAACCTTTATCCTTACCATCTTGATGTGGACCAGGGTTATCTTGGGTATGGTTATGATGCTTTGTATACTATTTCTGGTGGAGTCTCTCTTTGTTAGAAATCTTGAGCACCCAGGAGCCGCCAAAGAGACATAAAGAAGAAGAAGTGGTTACCTGTTACAAATACTTGGGTATCTGGCTTGATGACTGTCTCACTTTTAAACTTCATGTCAATAACCTGCTTAAAAAGCTGAGGGTTAGGCTAGGTTTCTTTTACAGAAATAAGTCCTGTTTCTCGCTTGAGGCCAGGAAAAGGCTAGTCACTGTGACCTTTTTACCTGTGCTGGATTATGGTGATTTGTTATATATGAATGCACCTGCCAATTACCTGAGCAAGTTAGATGCTGCGTATCACAGTGCACTGAGATTTTTGACAAATTGTAAAGCACTTACGCATCACTGTACCCTGTATACCAAGGCGGTTATGCCATCACTTACTGTACGGAGGCTCAGTCACTGGTACTTTTTCATTTACAAAGCCATGTTGGATAAACTACCATCTTATATCTGCTCCCTGATCTCTCTGCGAATTGAAAGTACTTATTGCCTGAGATCGCATGCTGTGGTTTTATTAAATGTGCCAAGTGCTAGGACTGTCTTAGGGAAGAAAGCTTTTAGATGTGTAGCTCCACTAACATGGAACAGTCTGCAAAAAGAATGGAAAATTACCAAACTAGTACCACTACATGTTTTTAAAGCTCGGTTGGATGCTACAAAATCAGATGCTGTTGGTACCTGTACTTGTGGTTAAATATGTAAATTGTAATCCCTGTACATTTTGCTGTATGATGTCCTTTTGTTGTTCTGTTGTTTATGTCTTCTTGTGGAACCTACTGCTGCAGGTCTCCCTTGAAAAAGAGATCATTGATCTCAATGGGATTTTACCTGGATAAATAAAGGTTTTGAATTTGAATTTGAAAGAAGGGCCAGGAAGATGTACATCCTATACAAGAATCAGTTATATAAATAAAAAATAAAACTCAAATTCATGCATTTCAATGAATATGGTAGTAAACCTATTCTTTTTAAACTCAGTGACTCAGTGGCACAGTATTCCCAGAACTTAAATCGACGTCAATAGTTTTGTGGAAGAATCATGAAGTGTACTTTGCCAAAACAAACAGTGTCATAATCCAGGTGCACGGATCGTGGAAATACATCACTACTTTATGTCAGAGAAACAATGCAGATGGAAATACTGATGGAAACTAGAATGGAGAAATGAATGGGAATTACCTCTTTGGTCAATTGCAGTAAATGGACCTCCTGTTAATTGTCTTTTTAACCATAGAACAACTTGTTGAGTGATGACTTATCGGCACAGGAAATAGCTGTGGTTTAATACTTAGGATTCTAAAGCTCCCTCAGGGTCAGATATGACACCCACTTTTGATTTGCTCAGTGATTGATTGTCAAAGTGTATGTTCCTTGGAATCTTGGAAAACAATTGGTATATGTCTTCCATGATATCACTTATCTTTTATTTATTTTCCAGCCAATGCATACCATTCTGTAGGGACCTGGAACTGAAGGGTTGCCGGTTCACATCCCGATCGGACCAAAAGAAAAACGGAGTGTGGACTGCAGCTGCTGGAGAGGTGCAGTTCACCCCCTGGGCACTGCCGAGGCGCCCTTGAGCAAGGCACCGAACTCCTGACTGACCTTTGGCGCCGGACCAATCAATCAATCAATCAATCAATCAATGTTTATTTATATAGCCCAATATCACAAATGTTACATTTGTCTCAGTGGACTTTACAGTTTGTACAAAATATCAGTATGACAATACGACACCCTCTGTCCTTAGACCCTCACATCGTACAAGGAAAAACTTCCGGAGAAAACCCACAGTTTAAAGGGAAAAATGGGAGAAACCTCAGGGAGAGCAACAGAGGAGGGATCCCTCTCCCAGGACGGACAGACGTGCAATAGATGCCGTGTGTAAATTGAAAAGATAATACATTTGCAACATAGGTAGTCCAAATGTTTGGAAATGCATGTGTGTATAATAGGAAGATGAATCCACGAGGATATCCATCCAGGACCTATGATCCAGGACCACAGCCACGACTCAAGATCCAGGGCTCGCGATCCAGGACAGAGGAGCGCAGGATCATCCATGACTCCGGATCCCGGCGTATATAGACACCAAAAAGAAAGACATTTGGGGAAGCTGGGTTAATCGGAACATGAGAGTACACAGGTATAGACAGAGAGAAGGAAGAAGTAAGATGTCCCCCGACAAACTAAGCCTATATCAGCAAAACTAGGGGCTGGATCTAATCAGCCCTAACTATAAGCTTTATCAAAAAGGAAGGTCTTAAGCGCACTCTTAAAAACGGATAGGGTGTCTGCCGCCCGAACACAAACTGGAAGCTGATTCCACAAATGTGGAGCTTGATAAGAAAAGGCTCTGGCTCCCATTGTACTTTTAGAGACTCTAGGAACAACCAACAACCCTGCATTCTTGGAACGCAATGCCCTAGTAGGACAGTAGGGTATAATGAGTTATTTAAGGTAAGATGGCGCCTGCCCATTAAGGGCTTTGTAGGCGAGAAGAAGAATTTTAAATTCTATCCTGTGTTCTATAGGGAGCCAGTGTAAGGCAGCCAGAACAGGAGTAATGTGGTCCCTTTTCCTAACTCTGGTTAGTACACGAGCCGCAGCATTTTGAATCAGCTGAAGCGACTTGACTGACTTCTTGGTACACCCTGATAATAAAGAGTTACAATAATCCAGCCTTGAAGTAACAAATGCATGGACTAGTTTCTCTGCATCGTTTTGAGGCAAGATATGCCTGATTTTTGCAATGTTACGTAGATGGAAGTAGGCGGTCCTTGAAATTGATTTTATGTGGGCGTTAAAGGATAAATCCTGATCAAATATAACACCAAGATTCCTTACAGTCTCACTGGAGGCCAAATTAATGCCATCCATAGTTAGTATATCCTTAGATAATTTGTTTCGTAGATTCTTCGGGCCAAGTACAATAACTTCAGTTTTGGTCGTATTTAACATTAAAAAAAGTAAGGTCATCCACGTTTTTAAGTCCTTAAGGCAGTCTTGAATTTTATTTAGATGATTAATTTCATCAGGCTTGATTGATAAATATAGTTGAGTATCATCCGCATAACAATGAAAGTTTACAGAATGATTCCTTATAATATTGCCTAACGGAAGCATATATAATGTGAACAAAATAGGTCCGAGCACTGAGCTCTGTGGCACTCCATGGCTAACTTTGGTTTGCGTGGAAGATTCATCATTGACACGTACAAACTGAGAGCGTTCAGATAGATAGGACCTAAACCAGTCTAAAGCAGTTCCCTGTATGCCAACTAAGTGCTCTAGTCTTTGCAATAAGATATCATGGTCGATAGTATCAAATGCAGCACTGAGATCGAGCAAAACAAGAATAGAGACACGTCCCTTGTCAGAGGCTATTAGAATGTCATTTGTGACTTTAACCAGAGCTGTCTCTGTGCTATGATGTGTTCTAAAGCCAGACTGAAAAGCTTCAAATAAATCATTGTTTTTTAAGTAATCACACAACTGTTTTGCGACCGCTTTCTCAAGAATTTTTGAGAGGAACGGAAGATTAGAAATAGGTCTATAGTTGGCTAAAACCTCTGGATCGAGGTTGTGCTTTTTAAGAAGCGGTTTTATCACTGCTACTTTGAATGATTGTGGAACATAGCCTGATAATAAAGACATATTCATAATATTTAATAAATAAGTGCTAATTAATGGAAAAACTTCCTTCAACAGCTTAGTTGGAATTGGGTCTAACATGCACGTTGATGGTTTAGAAGAGAGAATCATTGAATTTAATTGTTCAAGGTTTATGGCTGAAAAGCATTCTAGTTTACTATCTAGTGTAATATTAGAACTTACGTTTCCGGGAGCCGTTGATAACACTATACTGGTCAAAGGCAAGAGGTCATTAATTTTGTTTCTAAGAGTAACAATTTTATCGTTAAAAAAGCACATAAAATCATTACTACTGAGTGCTATGGGAATAGAAGGCTCAATCGAGCTGTGGCTTTCTGTCAGCCTGGCTACAGTGCTGAGAAGAAATCTTGCATTATTCTTATTCTCATCTATTAATGAAGAGTAGTAAGCTTCTCTCGCTTTACGCAATGCTTTCTTATATTCATTGAGAGTAATATGCCAAATTAAACGAGATTCTTCAAGTTTAGTAGAACGCCATATCCTTTCAAGTTGTCTCGACTTTTGCTTTATTTTGCGGGTTTCGGCATTATGCCATGGAGCTAGTCTATGTTGTTTTATTTTCTTCTTTTTCAAAGGAGCAACAGAGTCTAATTTTATTCGCAGCGCATCTGTAGCACTATCAACAACATGATCAATTTGGGGTGGTGTACATTTTGTATAAGTTTCCTCCCTTACATGCAGACATGCTATCGAGTTAAGTATTGGTGGAATCTCTTCCTTAAATTTGGCTATAGCACTAACAGATAGGTTTCTGCTGCAGGAGCTTTTGACTAATGCTTTGTAGTCTCGTAACAGTACTTTCAAAAGTTACTAAGAAATGGTCGGATAAAGCAGGATTATGCGGTTCGACTAATAGTTGCTCAATTTCAATACCATAAGTCAGAACAAGGTCGAGAGTGTGATTATAGCAGTGGGTTGGTTTATTTACACTCTGACAAAAACCAACAGAATCTAATATAGAGTTAAATGCAACAGTAAGGCTATTTTTATCATCGTCAACATGAATATTAAAGTCACCTACGATAATTACTTTATCTGTTTTAAGAACCAAAGTTGATAAAAACTCAGAGAATTCAGATAAGAATTCTGAATAAGGACCTGGTGCACGGTACACTGTAACAAATAAGATTGGCTGCAAAGTTTTCCAGGTCGGATGCGTAAGACTAAAAACGAGACTTTCAAAGGAGGTATAATTTAATTTTGGTTTAGTATTGATAAGTAAACTTGAGTCAAAGATGGCTGCAACTCCACCTCCTCGGCCCGTGCCTCGGGCAATATGAGTATTGATATGGCTGGGTGGAGTGGCCTCATTTATGCTGACATATTCTTCATGTCTCAACCAAGTTTCAGTGAGACAGCATATATCAATATTATAATCTGATATTAAATCATTTACCAATATTGCTTTAGATGCTAGAGATCTTATGTTTAAGAGACCACATTTAATATTCCTGTTTTGTTGCACTGTAGTAGTTGTTACATTTACTTTGATTAGGTT
Organism: Gymnodraco acuticeps; assembly: GCF_902827175.1. Taxonomy (NCBI): domain Eukaryota; kingdom Metazoa; phylum Chordata; class Actinopteri; order Perciformes; family Bathydraconidae; genus Gymnodraco; species Gymnodraco acuticeps. The sequence goes on from NW_022990990.1 coordinate 1,549,059, forward strand.
ATTATGTATGACACCTCTATTAGGTTTTACCTTAACTTGTCCTTGGGCAGACACACACACCGCTAATATTGGGTATTTTATTGGGTTCGGGATTCCTATGGATGACTGCATAGGAGAGAGCGCAGAGAAGCGACCTTTGGCGCCGGACCAATCGTTCTAGACCTCTCCAAAAATGCATTCTTCTACTTCTTCTTCTACTTCTTCTTCTTCTTCTTCTTCTTCTTCTTCTTCTTCTAGCTTCTTCTTCTTCTTCTTCTTCTTCTTCTGTATTCTTCTTAGTATTATTCTTCTTCTTCTTCTTCTTCTTCTTCTTCTTCTTCTTCTTCTTCTTCTTCTTCTTCTTCTTCTTCTTCTTCTTCTTCTTCTTCTTCTTCTTCTTCTTCTTCTTCTTCTTCTTCTGCCCCTTTTAGACTTTGGTGATACACTAACGTCTCCTTTTGCACCAAAACAAGGTTAGTATTTTTACAATCTTTTTTACTAATATTTACCTAATATCTCTACACATTGTTACTAATGTACTAATCTTTTTTTAATTTCTTAGGCAAATATCTTGACTGTTGGATGGATTATGAGAGTTTGAGACATTGTCCGACCTGGAAATGTAAACCCTTGTGTAAATCAATGTAATAAATAAACTACTGAGTTAAGTTATAGTGTTACCTCGACCTCAAGTGTTTGCGCTTTTCATATTCAAACAGGGTGTCTGAAAAGTAAAGAAGAAACACTTTTGAATCTAGACCTGTCTTGAATTGTATGTATACCCCTTATAGAAGTGACAGCTGCAGTGTTGAAGAAATACACAAAGTCAAAATCAATGGCAGTTATATATTATTTTCACCAAAACCCAATGTGGAGCTTGTAAAACGACGAAGATCTGAACACCACGACACCATGTTTTAAGTGTCATTTTCATGTAAAGAAGTGGTTGCTCTTAGCAGTAACACAACCCAGTGAATGGAAACACGACATTGTTGCCAGACCTACAAAACACCAAAAAACATTTCTTAAAGTCCAAAAGCCAAGAATAGCGATCTTTTCCAGACGGGATGTTTTGTTGACACCAAATGAGGCATGGAATAATCACAGTTTTACCGTGACTTTGTTGTGAATGCGTCACAGGGAGCAGATGACCAGAATATCATATTTAATTGATAAACCTGCTTTACATTCTGTATGCAGTTTGGGAAAAGCATACTGGAACACTTCAGTTATTTCCTGAACCAATTTGATGTTTTTTCTGAGCTGCCGTGTGCACTTGGTTGCAGTTCCCAAAACATCCTCTGGAGAGCTATAGTCACCCAGAGATCCGTCAGTTTGTGTTGGGCATGTGTTAGCACTGTAGGACATTCTTCCTGTCTTATTTATATCCTTGAACTACGATGGATCTCCAGTAGATGTCTTCCTGTGGTGTTCACAGCTCTTCATGTTTGATTGAATGTATTTTCCTTCACAAAAATGATCTTCTTGCTTGTTTTGATACATTTCATAGTTTGAATCTTTAACATTATAAAGCTCATTGGGTCTGTTGGAGGACATGCTTCTGTCCAATCCATATTTAAATCCTTGATACATTTTTAAAGAGAAAATAAACTCGCCTGTAGTCACCAATTGAATTTACTCCATTACAAGTGGGAGAGGAGAAAAAGTGCATCCACCAACCCCACGTCTCTATCTGATGACGGATGAGGCACTGGCCTATTTCCCAAGGCGATGTGCGACACACAAATTGTGGGACGCTGTGTTTCAAATGGGACACTATGGCTGGACTCTGAAGGTCAGCCAGACATTTGTTAGGTCAGTTATTGGATGCAGATGCCCGGTGTACTGGAAAACATGTCCCGGGTACTGTAACCACCCATGAGGAGGGAGATTTAGAGATTTAGTTAAGCAGTTTTACTCTAAGATGTAAATAATCTGTGCATTGTCCTTTTTTATTTGATTTAGTAGCAGCTGTAGAGTAGCATGTTATCTATGTGAAGCAATTATTGAAATGTAGAAATCACACTCAATTTGTACATGTTTTCAATGGTTATAATTTCAATCGTTTGCATTTGTGTAATCGTGTATTTAGTAATATGTTGTGTGTGTAAAGCTCTACAACTATATAAATAAAGGTTTATATTGCTCAGACAATAAGAAAATACCATCTTATCTTCATTTTATTGAGTCTTTTATTTAAAAATTCACAACACTTAAGAGGAAATGTCGAGCCCTGAACATTCAAGGAATTTGAATAAAACACAACAGAACATGGATTAAACAAATAAACAGTCAGGAGAAGAGGGAAACATGTAGATTTAGAAAAAGAGAGACGTGAAACAAGTCTATAGGATGCTGAGATGGAAAGAAAGGGACGCTACTCATCTGAACAATCTCCTAAACGTATTTTACAGATGCATGTGAGCAGTCTCTGAGCGATGACGTCATGCGGTTACAGTAAGTGACCTCGTCAGCGCACGGGAACCGCCTCAGGATTTCACGTAGACAACCACATTGTGAAGGCTCACGGGTTGCGTTAATAATCACGTAACACATGCGTCAGAGGCTCGGAGATACACGTTCATTTTCCTTCAGCCCATTTGTTCACTGTGCATCCTTTGTATGCGTCTTCTTGAGGTATTTCTACAAATGGCTGTACCAATTCCATTGATAATGATGTCATTTTTAAATGAAAGAGATAACACTATATCTACCATGATGTACTTTTCATTTTGAAATACAACATTATATGCAATTTATCGTATCATAATGCACACATTGATGAGCAATTAGTCCTTTGAAGTAATGGGGATGTGGAAAGCATCAGGGAGTATTTACATCAGTTATTTTCGCACACTTTGACAAATCCGAGATAAGGGAAAAATCAATAAAACATATACAAAATTAAATCATGAATACAGCCTGTTGAAGTGTTTTAATGTCCAGGTATTCATGATTTGAATTGCTGGAAATGAAGCCTTCTTTTCAAATCCACATCTTGAGACCCTCACATTCTCACCAACTTATCTGCATGTCTATGTCTGTACCTGCTCATTTGTCGTTATTATTGTTATTGGTATGAACTGGAAATGGATTAACGCTTCTACATGGATTCCTCTGTGAAAATAGTTCAGTCAGACAACTCACGTGTTGCTTTAACATGTTTAATAGAAGCAGCATATAGTTGAGTTTGGCGTCTATAGGCTCGGGCCTCATCACTCCACAGATATACATATACATAACTAACCCCCGAGCCTACAGGTGGAAGCTGGGGTGGTGGTGGGGCAGGCAGGCAAGCAGCAGCGACGTAGAGGAAGCTGCAGCAATAGCAGCAGCAAGCAATGCATGGAGAGAGATCTGGCAGGTTAAATAGAGCAGCATATTAAGGAGACTCTGGTTGGTTGGTTGTAGAGTGGCAAGGGGCGTTATGTATGAATGCAGCATAAGTGCTCGAGTTGACGGCCTGAACTAGCTCGCAGGCTTCGCCCCATTTATTTCATATATTTACAGCAGATGTCCTTCTTTGTCCGCAGCTTAATGACACTTCCCTTGATGTGCACTGTGGTGAATGTAAGTTCAAATTGGCAAAAGTAAATACTACAGGTGTTTCCCCGGAGGTTCATTATGATGTTAGGGTTACCTGCTAGTTTCTAACCGTAATAAGACTCTGAAATCAGATTGGATTCAGGTTGGGTAAGACATCAAGACATTGTTTCTGCCACATCCTGTATTATGCCTCTCAAATGCTTTAAATGAACATGTCGGATTGTGAATGATCACTTCCGAGTGCTTTGTGTACGCCACAAATGAGTAGCGGCCTCACTCTGACACACCCACAGTGATGAGAGATACTCACTGCAACATCAGGGGGTGGGACGGGGGGGAGGAAAGGTGACTCCTGGTTCAGATGCCAGAGTCCAGTGCAGATACTTTTTGGGGTAAGGGCTTCCTGGCTACTGCCTTAGGAACAGCAAGCCCAGACCGCAAAAAGACCCACACAGGACACAAGAAATGGACTTCATCATGTTGTGGTGACCTCCTCAGCATCTAGAGAAAGAAAGAGATCCATTAGCACATCTGATGCCACACACTTTGAAAAGGCTTGAACTCTTTCTCTAGTGAGCCCAACAGGCTACGTTTACTCTGAGATTACTCTGACAAAATGTAGAGACTCTGAATACTGCTACTTCAGGAGAAACAAGACATGTCATGATAGAAACAAGACTTTAATGCAAGAACTGTGGCATATTATTGATTATTAATTGGACTCACAATCTGAATTCATGTATCATGTTTATCAGAGGAGACTTTTGGATGAATTAAATCATAATGGGAATTTAGATTTCTACATTGTTGAAACACAACCAGCTGCTATCCTGCAGACATATAGCTTGTTTTTGCAATGAATGGTCCTAAAGGGTCTTACATTCGATCAGGGTTCAGTCAGCGATAGATTTTGGTCTTAACTTCTAAAAAAGAAGATAGCCGGCAGTGAAACAGTTTGGAGGTTCACGTCAGTGTTTCTGAATAACTGCACCTTTAAGGTGTTATCTTCACATTTAACATACGTAAGTGTATTTTTAGCGATCTTTCACGCTAGCGCAATATGAGGATTTGATATACTGTACCCACTGCTCCTAGTACTAGACTCCTGGTACTAGGATGGGTTAAATGCAGAGAACAAATGTCACTGTGTGTGCTCTGCATGTGTGACCATTAAAGAGGGTTTCATCCCTCCCATTTCTATCTATGATAGATTACAGTGCAAATGTTTGAAACTGCAAAATAACATTGTTGTTGATGTGAGTATCAATATATGAGCTGCTCAGATTCTCCAATCAAAATGTTTCAAATAAATCATTGGAAAAATACATCATAATCAATTTGATTATTCCCTCAATTTGTGAGTGAGACCCGAATTCTCCAGAGGTCAGATTATATTTGATGTCTTTTTTAGATCTTCCTTTAAAATCTTTGTCATATATGTGATACATGATGTCCCCATCTGCAAAGACAGAGCCAAAGTGACTTTAGGGTACACCTGACACCTTCCCCCCGTCCTCTCACCTGATGAGACACAACCTGTGGACCGTACCTGATCTTATCTACACAGCAGTGAGCTGGTACAGTCCGGTCCTTAAAGGAGTGAGGCTCTTTCTTGACTCGGGTGTTAAACCCCTCGATGTGACGTAGTGCCCTCCACCTTCACCACATTCAAACTCTAACTGCACCGGCTGTGGCAGGAGACGATCTGAGAATAGGCTAAATGAAAAATATTCCACAAACATTCATCTCCTTTGAATTGACTTTTTCCGAAGAAATCAATAGACAGTATTTACAAATATGGAAGACAGCATACCAGTTATGTGAAAAAGTTTCCTTGATCTATCTGACTGTTGTAGTGGACTGCAGGTACATCTGGACTTCTTGAACAACACAACACACTCCTAACGATTTTTTTAATCTATCTCTATTTTATAAAATATATTTTAAAGAAAAAAAGTTATATTCAAAATCTAAATCTAAGTTTTATCCAAGACATAGACAACGATTAACAATTTATTCCACTTTTCCTCCAGTATAGTTCAAGTATTCAAAATACAGCACCGGCAATAAATCTCAAACTGAATGCAGATATTTCAAAACTCAACTCCATTAGCTTTAAGACAAAATCACATATCTATTTAGAAACTCTGAAAGGTTGCTCACAGCAACAAAACCACAAATATTCAATTACAACATCCACACCTCATCGAGCTGACACCGTTAGAAGGAAAACATGACAAATGGCTTGAATTAATCAGTAATCGAAATTTGAATCTTTCGAGAAATCAACAAAAAAAAGGCTTGTAAGTAGTGATTACCTTTTGTGATGAACTCAAACTGTCCTACAGGCAAAACAGGAAGTATAAAAACATTCAACTACCACATGCACCGCCCCCATCACGAGCCAGTATGCAGTGCTGTATGAAGAAAACTGAGTCCAGTGACACAGGTAGTTGCTTTCAACCCCATTTCATGCCACACATATCAAGCAAATCATAACAAATAATGTCCTGCAAACACACCACCTAAACGTGTACGCTAAAGGCCCAGAATCAGTCTTTATGCTGTATAGAGGTTACACACAGGATGGTGTGAGGAAGCATTTCATATAGTCTTTATATCCTCTCACATGCCGACAATTCTTTAACCACAAAGCAATTCAATCCTCTTTAACACATGTTCAGACTGTATTAAGTCATTGGTGTCACCATTTCCTCTTTTACTGTGTGATCATTGTAGCTTCATTGAGGGTGTGTTTAGTGTCTTTGGTGTGCTTCTCATAAGGTTTACATTGTCATCATAGTTTTATATTTAAAAACTGATGACATTTGTTTCTTAATTTAGGGCAATTTTTTGTAAAGGAATATCCTGTGTGTTGTAACAGTGAAGAAACACCATTGTGAGAATAGGGATGCAATTACACATTTGTGGCAACCTGCATCATTACAACAAACATCTGTTTTTTGGAGCTATATTTATTTATTTTCCGTAAACCATGTCTCAAATGATGAATCTAGAAATCAGCATTTAGAACGAGGATCCACAGTAACTCTTAACTCAAATCTAGAAAAAGCCCCAGCATCAAACGCTACACTGCAATCCACTCAACGTGCAGCCCTACACCATGAAATGTCACGCTCCAGTAAAGAACAAGTTCATCATAAAAAAGAGGGTTTTCTTTAAAAGGCTTTTGTTGCATGTATTGGAGAGCACACGACCACATCTGGACGATGGGGCCTATGCGTGTAAATGGTTGTTACGTCAAGCCCAGAGCGGATAGGGACCAGCAGACTGGACCATCTGCACACGTAGGCATCTGCCACACTTACCTCACCACATGCGTCATATGTGGGGGGAAAAAAGTGTCACACCCCCTACTGCTCTTTCTCTAAATGTGTCGTAAATTGCCCCATATTAAGCTTACTTTGTTATGGAAGATTGTGGGTTTGGATGAGTTATTTATCTGTGAGGGCTCAAGCGGGTTTTTATTTTCGCAGTATCAGTTATACAGGCCTTTAACCCGTCTAAAATAAGTTACTTGGGTAGGTCCATCATTATAGAAAAGCGTGATTAGTCTTAAAAACGATGGCATGGCATCTACCCATCGGCCTAAAGGCGATGGATGTAGGGAGCGCACTCTCCGTGGTCCTGAAACACACTGGTCCGTGGTGCTGAAGCCAGCTCCGGCTGCGTGCGTGGTGAACGCCCTGCACTGGAGCCCAGTTTGTGGAAAGAAGGGAGTATGTAAAAGGAATATTTACGTGGAAGGTGACAGAAACAATCAGAAAAACTAAACGATTCAATAAAGCAACTGTCACAACCATATTAAATCTCTTTTTCGGGGCGTCACGACGGGGTGTGCAGTTGAAAATGAATTGATCCTGCATGAATTGGCACTTGTTGCCATTGAAAGCCATAGTGGGCAATATGTGTTCGTGCGTGTGCGCGTACTAACGGTCTAATCTTCGGTATTCCACGCCAAAAGAAATAACGTTACTTCTTCCACGCGCACGACTGCCCCCCCACTCCTCACACACACACACACACACACACACACACACACACCACACACACACACACACACACACACACACACACACACACACACACACACACACACACACACACACACACACACACACACACACAACCGCCCGGCAGTGAAAAGTAGCCTCTTCTTGGCAAATAATGATCAACCGTCTCCATTTCTATAGATAGCTCGATGTTAATGAAACTTTACTGACTCGTTTACATTTGATCCAACACGATGTAAGCTATTGAGTTATTGCAATTGCACGACGATGCTTACAAGTAATCGCTTAATGGGGTAACTCAAAATGTTTGGATTACGGATAGTCTTCCAAATGTGCAATTATAGCACTATAATGAATTTCCCCTCCGCGCACATTCTCTAGCCTATATATCGATGGATGCAGAATTTGCATTGCTCGGTATAACCGGGCTGCAGACGGAGCACGTCCACCGCTGCGGTTAATGATAAAGAATTGCAATCAACTCCGTGGAAGTCAACACGGAGACACTTTTAGTTGAATATGTTTTTTTCCGCTTCTCTATATTCACACACCAACACGTCTCTCCGGAGAAAACACTGGCCACTCACGCTTCACCGTCAAAACTCGGGGATGAATTTCTCAATGGCTCTCTGGCAACATAACCAAGAAAACAGGATCGCAGGTTGTTGTTTTTACTCACTCCAACAATAAGCAAAGAGGAGATAATAAAAATAGAATGGGCTCACCCAGTCATCACCGATCCGAGGAAGCGCGCATCATTTTTCTCTTCCCCCCCTTTTTCCCTCCAATAATCCCTGGGAATTTGAACGGCACCCATTGATATGCAGCAGTAGGGCCCCCCCACCACCGCCACCCCTCCACCTCCACCCTCTCACCCTCCCTCCATCCTCTCTCTTCCCAGACGTCAGTCGCATTGCCTCCCATTCATTTCGGTCTATATTTATTTTATTTCTGTGCATTTCTTAATCTTAATCCATTTTGTCCTCCTCCCTCCTCTCTGGAAAATGCTGCAAAACCTCTAATGGAAGCCACTCAATTCCTCCAGTCTGCTTCTTGCTGGTGACCTGCATTGACGTCATTGCGTCATTAGGTTTCCCCTGGAAACACGGGAGAGCCAAAAATAGAAACACATTAATTCAAACCCCAGGCAGGGGGGAGGGGGCTGGGGCAAGGGGTAGTTGGAGGCTGTTTTTGGCGAATATTTCTTTCTATCAATCTATAATCTTCTGACCCCCCCTTACCGCTCTCGCTGACACTCGCACACATACACACATCCCTTTCTCTCTGGTTACCTTTCACTGCATACTAAGCTCCATCTCAACACACACATCATTGAACCATGCAGAAATATACCTTTTTCATGGGGTATTTAAAATAAAGCCGTTTGTAAGTTATTTTGTTATGGTAACCCTCATCTTTTATTCCCTTAAATATCAGTGTGTATAGTCTACTATTCATTGATATAATATAGAATTTAGAGATCCCAAAGTGCATAGGGATGCTATACATTAACATTGTACTGTAATAAAGGAATGTTATTGCGATTTTAGCACTATATGATATTTCTGAAATACAAAATCACGTCAAAGCTTCAAAGTTTTTTTCTTAACTTGATACATTTTCACTAGCGCATATAAACAGTGTTCTATTTATTTGCAGTTATCAAACACATTATTTGATATTAATGTATTCAATTGATCTGGGTTATCGGCCACACGACAAAATGTTTGCTTAATCTTCAGCTCATAAACTTTGACAGCATGCTTTTACTTACTTACTTTTTGGGATGCTACAGTAGATTAACTATATAGCCAACCTGACCTTTGACTTGCCCATAGCCCAAACCTTATTGTTGAGCCCTGATGTCATTGGCACATATCTGTGCTTTTAAAATGTGGTTCTGTAGATGGCAAGCCTTCATTTGTGAACATGGCAAAAGGTCTGGCGAGATTAACTGCCTAATGACCATAACCTTTTAAGGTCAATGATAACCTTAAACATCTTGCAAGAGTTTTCAAATGTAGGGTTCCCATATAGACAATAACGTTCTCATAGCTAATCCTTTCAAGATAGCATTTTTCTGACATTTTTGTTGTGTGAACTCTTAAAGAGAGTCTGCTATAGCGTAGCAGAACAGCTGAAACCTTGTGGTTCTATACCATGTGGTTAAGGTTTGTGTAGGTATGTGTGGTGGTTTGATCATACATATTTCAATTTGAGGGAATATGCAAGTTCAAAACTGAAACAATAAAAGTCTCAAAACTAAACACAGGAAGATGGCCTTAGGAAATGAAGCAGGAGGATGGTCTTAAAGTGAGCTGTATTGAGCTGTCCACACAGAGTGGCTTCCTGGGACTATGGACCCAGAGCACTAAAGTCATGTTTACATTCTTTTTGAAAACTGTTGGAAATTTGAAATGTGTATACGTTGTAAAAAGTGTGATCAAAGAATGCTAAGTGATCAAACAATTGTACCTGTTGAAAAGCTTATACAAAGACAATGTGTTAGCACAATGAATATTAAATAGAAAATAAATATTATGCAAGTAAGTTCTTTAACCCTATACATTTACCAGCATTACGTTGCTCGAAATAAATAATAACTTGTGTTAGAAAAAGTACTCAGATATGTTACTTAAGTAAATGAAGAAACGCTTTGGTCTTCAAATACTCCATTGCAGGTAAACATTTTGAAGTCAAAGTTGCTTTCTGAAAGAACAGAATTATTATTAGCTAAAACATAAAGTGTGAGAAGTAAAGTACTCAAATTGCAGAACGCCACTTTTCAATGTAATACCTTATAAACTATTATATTGTCCAGTTTTTATCTCAAACAAATGAAAGTAAGGACATTTTAAGGTCTTTGTCAATGTGGAACCATACTTACTGGGTAGATTGATACTGCATCACATCATAAGCAAATCATGTAAATCCAGTAATAACTATAGTAACTTGAGTGTTACAAATGTAGTGGGGTAAAAAGTACAAGATTTGCCTATACGTGACATAGTTGGGTAAAGGTAAATTAGGATTAAATAGAAATACTAATCTAAAGTAAAATAATGTCAAAATAGTGGGCAATAATTGGGTAAATGTACTTTGTTACATTCCATCACTGAGTATGATTAAGTAAGGAACATTTCTATATTATTCATTCATTGTCTCATTCATGTGAATTTCTCTTAATCCATTCACATATGGCAGTCACCTTTCCAGTGACGCCAAGCTCTCCTCCCATTTAGTCGCTTTAGCTTCTTCTATCTGCTGTGATGTTCGAGATCAAGTGGTGCCGCGTGCCCCCCCCTCCCCTTTCCATTGCGCCCCCACCGTGCACCGCCGCTCACATACATGCACCTGCACACGCCCAAGCCTATTGACACCCTGCTGGAGGCACGAGCACTGGCACATGAGTGGTGAAGCTGTATTCACGCTGTGGCCCTACAGAAAGGAAATAAGGGGGGGAAAAAGAACATCGGTTGCATCAGTATCGCGAGATGATTGCAATGGCTAATGGCCAATCTTTGCCAAGGTAATTTGACAAAAAAATAGTTTTACCATCCCTTTTAGGGGACTGTTCACCTTAAATATTTCTAATGTCAATCTGCTTAATATATATTCACTGTTTCCAGAGTTTTTGCCAAAGCTTTTACCTAGCCAAATAAAACAAGCTAGGCTGCAAGAATACACCTGCAGAGACACACAACAATAACCATACGGATTATAATAAAACAAACCCAAACAGTCAACACCCGTTTTTCCTTTTGGTTTTCAAGATACATTTTTGAGTTTTCATAATCCATGTTCTTTCTATTTTTTCCAAGGCATTGTTAATCTCAGAGAGACCTGTTCCTGTAGCTGCACAAAGAAGAGTGATCAATGACGAGTGACCCTGTGGTCTGTTTGAATACCAACACCAGCAGATAACTGATTGATGATTTTTAACAAAGTCAACTGCTGTCACTACTTCCTGGTTATAGGTAGGCAAAACGCCTGTTAATAAAAGCTGTGTAGAGAACCTGTGGAGCCAGGCCTACAGTCTCTCAAGGCCCTCCACATAGGCTGCTGACAAAATCACACATTTAATTTTACTTAAAGTTAGTAAAATAGAGGGTTTTTTTTTGTAGGATAATCTAAAACAAATGTAGGTGTTGTGTATACCTTACAACAGTGCTGATGTGTGCAAACACACTCCAAGTTGGCAAATTCTCTTATAAAGGAATTTTGGTTTATATACGATTCAAAGAAAAATAGGTAGGTATAAAGTACAACACTGACATCAATACCAATAGGCCAACTTATTTTCCTATTAACATGCTGCCAATAGCCATGGCTAGGCTACTTGTTTATCAAAACACAAACTTCATACAATTTGGAGTTATGTAAACTGTGTGCATAACAGAAAAAAGCCTACTTGGGCTAAATGTGCAATATTATATTTAAAAACAAAATAGGCCTAGGTCATATGCTTCAAATACCAAAGAGCTATATACAAATAAACTAGTGGGTGTTAATGATATCCAATCCTCTTTATACAGAGCTGGGCAGTTAATTGCTAAGTTGTGCAATGCAGTACACCTGTGTGAATGCATCTCCATTTGGTTCTCTTGTAATTTATTCAGGCTTTTCGCTTAATATTTTATAACCAGGAGAAAGTTAGATTACATTTTTATGAAGTGACCCTTTAAACCGTTTGCCAGGACCAAGTGAGTGCATATATTATCAAGCAACATTCAAAACAACACCACCAGCAATGCCAAAGACAGGTAAATTATGAAGTTCATATAAATATAAGATAACATGTCCTTGTCCACCATAGTTCCATTGTAGGCATACAACGACACGCTATGGTTTTAGAACGTCATGTTGGTTAGCACTAGTCTACTATTACGTCTAGAATATGCTAAATGTCAGACTTTTAATTAGCAACCTAAGTGTCGACCTTTTAGCTAACTTAAGCTAACGTTACCCCAACATAATGGCTATAGGCTACTTGTTAGCAAAGCTAGCGTGAGCTTTAGCCCATTTCCCATTATACACTGTAAATTACGCCACATGTAACTGGGTCATTCTACAGAAAAGGTGGAATCTGGGTGATACAAATCTGCTGAAATATATTCCTTCTAAAAACATCTAAAACCTGTTAAATAGCAATAACTAACTCTTAACTTGATGAATCCACAACAAGTAGAGCTTAAAGTATTTTTATTTTTTAAATTATTTTTATACTTTATACAAAGCTTATTTACATAGGAATGTCACTGTTACGTGTTACCAGGAAGAAGAGTAACACCAGTGACAATTTGGAGAAAACACTACAATTTTAACAAAATGGCTGCAGTGTCAGACCAAATGTGGCTTCAGTCAATATCAAAATCGTTTAACTCTTCAATACAATACATTTTCCCATTCAAATGTTCACCCCTAGGGCTATGCAATGAGTAACACTAATGACAGACTTGAAAGACGCACGTAACATTTGAAGATAAAATGACACCTTTAACAAAAGAAGTATCTGACTTTCCTTATGTCTTTGTCCACTGCTCTGCCTCAAATTATCTCTTGTTACAGGAGGCACTTCAGAGACAGTACATTATTTCAAAAATAAAAGCGTTTTGTGTAGCAGTAACACCAATAACGTAATTTTGGGTGACTGACATTTATTTGATATTATTAATAATAATTAGCGTTTTTTTTTACCATTTCAGTGTTATATTTAATGCTTGTAATGTTATGTAAATATAAATTAGATTTATTTATTGAAAAAAAAAAATCTTTTAAATTAAAACTATGGGCTCCACTTCCATGTATGATCAAAGTGACAAGGCAGTTCCTTGAACTTGGCATTTTAAATAAATTGCAATTTACGTATAAAACCATTTTTTATTTATTTTTTATTTAGTGCCATTGCAAAGACAATCTCTATTTATTCAACATATATAATGAATGTGAGTATTAGGTCAACGTCATGTATTTTGGTGTCTGCAAAAGTAAGTGACAGCACTTCCACCTTTTCTGTAGAATGACCCAACTACGCACTTAAAGTCAACGGCTAACTGCTAGCGAAAGTGTACTAAGTTGTAGCTATAGGCCAAAAGGCCAAAACATATCCAGTACACATTTTTTAAAGGTAGCATGCAAAGCAAGTTTAAATATTGTGCGAATAAAATACCATTGTATTGTATTGTCTTATTTACTTAACGTTGTTTATTTATTTTAGATGGTGAAACAAATACTGTCACATACAGTACAGAATGGTAGGATGAATGGCTCCTGCACAATGACTGCAGCAAAACGTTGATGGAGGACCTGCCCAGGCAACAAGTCAAGTATGTAGATCATTTATATATATTTTCATTGTTTGTTTTAGTTTTTTATGTTGGCAGCAATGTAAATATTAGGGTAATAACCACTTTTTCCAGCCATGATAAATCCTAGCTTGTTTTTGTTGTTGAGAGAGGTGTTGTTTTGATTATGATGCTTTGACTTTTTCACTGCAAGAAGTGAAATATTAGCATAGTATGCTGTTGTCATCAGTATTGTAACTGAAAGGGCAACTTTCTGTTTGATGTCGGTATCTGTTTTGCAACTAACTTCCTTTGTATAACACCATGGGAGTGCATTCGTATGACTTGTGACTCTTATGTGTCATCTTGTTTTTCTAATCTTTTGTATTTGTGAGCTTGACCATGAGTTGGCAAAGTGCTGATTCCTGTCTTATAGGAACGTTTGAGCTTTGTGGTGTCACTGTAGCAGGGATGACGATGAAGTGTGTTCCTGTGACATGGGAGTCAGAAGTCACAAACAGCCTGAACACAAAGAGGCTATAAGAAAAAGAATGATAGTTGTTCTCTTTCCCAACATTTTCAGATTTCTGATACAGTTTGGGTGACGAACAATGGAGGGCACATGGGCATAAACTCCCCCCCCCCAAAGAACAACAATTCTAATTGTAACAAATGCATGTTTATTATGTCTATTCCAGCCAATGAGCATTCTTTGGCTTTTTTAAATGGTTATTATTTCATTAATGGTGCCAGTGTTAAACATTTATAAATCCATCTAAGGAAAATGTTTACCGTTTTCTGTGTTATATGCCGGTGATTGTGCAGTCACCAAGTATTTAAATACTTCTTACACTCTTAATGTTGATGATGAGTCTGCATTATATTTAACAGTTCATAGCAAAAATACTCCCTCCATTTAGACTGGCCACATTAGTAATGCTAGATGAAAACACCAGTTAGCCAAATGCAATTTTTCCTCACCTCACCCCATTACCTCAGTCAATATCTAATCTTCCTCTTCCTCCCTCTGATGTTTCTATTGATCCCCCCCGACAAGTTTGACCATGCTCCTTAGCATGTGTATTAATGATCTCTCGATTTTCCTTTCTTTCTTTCTTTCTTTCTTTCTTTCTTTTACACAGGCTTTGACAGGGATGCATGTGTGTGGGAGTGTTAGCAGTTGAAAGTTGAAGTAGAAACTGATGGAGACTGAGTGAAAAAGATCCAAGTGTTGCATGTGTTTTGTTTCATGAAATCTGGGACTTAGATTGACATGGTCAGCATGACAAAAGCTGGTTACTATCATATTTCCCAAATGCAGTTGCCTCACTATGAAGTCTGACCAAGGGGGGTGATAGCACTGCACCACAATACACTGCACTAACTGCTGATGCCATCTGCTGGCCAAAACCATAAACTGCGGTCACAGTGTTATCTCTGATCCACCTGATCATATACTTTTCTACAGGTTTTTCATAAAGCGTTTCCAAAACTGTGTCATAATCCTTCCCTGCCTTCTGTACTTTATTGTAGTCTTACACTGGCTCATCAGTATTATCGCACTGCATTTCTGTAAAGTGTGCAGTGGTTTAGATTAGATGAAAAAACGTGTCCAAAAAGATAGGATAAGAAAGTAAATCTGACGAGCTTGCTAAAGAACTGGTGTATCTGCGTGCTTCAGATTTGTACTAAATGATCACTGCCAATGGCACTAAAACACCTCTATATTGTAATATTCAAAGTGAGACTCGAAGCATTAGAACATGTCTACCTAATGAAATATAATTAGCTTGCAAGAGTATTATGAAATGATGCCTACTCTTCCTGTAATTCAAGATCTAAATCCCAGTCACTGTGTTTATGAATGAATGAGCAGTACCACCCCTTGGTATTTTTTAGCGTCTTTGGAATTTAAATGTATGCAAAGATCAAAGCCACCCTTCAGGAGGAAGAGGTGGTGCAATAAGCCGAAACCCCCAGACTATTCTCACAGCGGTCCCTCTTTCACTGAGACGGCACAGCCTTCTCACACCGTCAGGAGGTGAAACTGCAAACTGCCACCAGGGGGCAGGAGTGCTCAGGAGTGTTTTTTTTCTTCTCTCCTTTATTTCAGCTGTTTGTCTGTCTGTCTGTTGTACATGCATGTGTGCACTTACAAATGCAAACTGAACTACATATTAACATGAATATTTATTTCCTTGGGGATAATCTAAATGTTTACAAACAGCTGCACATCCTTTTTAAAAAGCCTGTAGTTCAGTCATCACATCACAGTCGCTCCAGAGACTGCGATGACATTGCATTTTATCTCTGATCACACGGCCGCATTACGCCTGTGTGTGGCCCCGGAGTGACTTCACAAGGTCACGACCTCCCCGTTCCCCCCACCATGCACTCACAGCTCCATCGCTGCACTGCAGAACCAAGGTTCAGCTGCATCACTCAGCTACACATCTAGCTGGCTTCCTATTTATACCAGGTTGTTAATAGCTAGTTGTATTCATTTCACAGGGAGGCAATCAAACAAAACCTTACTTGGGTGGGGGTGCAGCAGATGACTCTTGTAACCTTCAAAGTAGTTTCAGATGGACCCTAAGATGGCAGGCCAAAGCATTGTTGTTAAGGGGAGGACCTCAAGTGGAAAGATATTGAGAAAGAAGATGGGAGTATATAAGTTGTATGCACAAACAGGAAACTACAAACAAAGGAGGCGAGAGGTAAATAGAGTGACGGAGGGCTAGCTGATATCAAAGAGGCCTTTGTTCAGTCCCTCCCCCAGTAGCTGTACGAGGATCAGAGCCAGAGAGCAGTGGACCTTGAGGACCTTGAGAGGGGGAAATGAATGCTTACGGTGCAGAACTCTATCTTCAAGGCTCCCTGCCCCTCAACTTTTCCATTTTTTATCTTTAATTATTTCCCGCTAATTGCCAGGATTAGAAAACGAGGGAGAGAGAAAAGGGCGCTGCGTGTCTCTAGAGTCTTAGAGTCTTAGTGTGTGTGAATGCAGTATATACACTTCAGTCTCTTATGTAAAGAAAAGAACAAGGGGAAGAAGTACAAATTGAACATTCCTGGTCAGCAAGGTTGATAGCGCTCTGTATTTGATTGTGCTTGTTGAACCATAGAAGTATTTCCATTAAAGTTAAGAAGATGGTCAAAGCCTAGCAATGTCCTTGCAGAGCGGTTAACACTGGAGGTGATTGGGCTTGATTCTTATCCCCGTGCTTGTTCTGTTTTCCTGAGAGTATTTATTAGAAGCTTTCATGTAGGTTACACAGGACGCTGTTGTGATGTAACGGCATGAATGGTGTCACTCAAATTCTATCTCAGTCAGGCATAAAAAGTTGCTGTTGACGTTTATACACTCCGACATCTCTTGCATATGCGTTTGTTGAAGAACACAATTTGGGGATTTGAAAGATATGTTTGTCTCTAAATCAAACACAGTGAACACACAATAACAGGAACTGAAGTGTAAAGCATTATCTAGAGTTGCACTGCTTAAAATGCTGCAATATCTGATTGTTACTGTTTGGATTAAAAGGATTCAATTATGATAGTGTCGTCTTCATCATCAGCCTTGTGATCTTTATGCGTTTTTGGGAAGGACAGACGAATTTTAGTGGATTTTGATGACTCATATTTCCACTTATGAGCAGGAAGCTGTGATCAATCACACACTTTTTGCCAAGATCAAAGCGAGTAGCAGTGCTTTTTCCAGAACACAATTCTTCCCAGCTCCCTGTAAAAAACATGTCAGGAGAGGGTTTCTGGAACTCTGTCAAAACACTGCATGATAAGATCGTATCAGAGCATCAATACTCTGTTAGTAACTCTCTGTGATTGAAGATTAAACTAGCAGTGTAATGGATCAACAGCTGAAAAACCAGAATGCAGCCATTCATCTTTGATAATCTGCACCACTTTCCCTGACAATCCCAGACCCATCACTCTGTCCGTCTGAGGAGCCAAACCTTGAGAGGCTGGCCCAGAACGGGCACCGTGCCGACTGCTGCTCCGCCAGCCACACTGCTCACCAATATCGAGGATGTCTCCTGGGCTGAGCTGCAAATACATTCATCATGTCTCTGTACCCCTGCGCTGTCATGGGATATCAGCCCTGCCAGCTGTGAGGTAAAAGGATGGAGGACAGGAAGCGGCCATAGTGTGCAAATGTGAGACCCACAAGAGGACCAAAGCTTTCCTTCTGAATGTTCAGACTGGCCAAGCCTTTACACTTCTTACACAGATTATACAAATGAGATTGTAGGTGTTGATTTGTGAGCTTTAAAAGCTTATGCAGCGTTAGGCTAGCTGTTTCATCGAGTTTCCAATCTTTGTGATGAGCTACGGTTCTTATTTATCACTCAGATATGAGAAGGGCAAGGAAATGAATAAGCAGTGTTCAAAATGTAAAACTGTACTTTACCCAAAAGGGCATTCTTGCTCTTGAAGCCGCAGGTTCTTCCGGATAACACAAGCCATTACGAACCGTCTGGCTTTCTTTCTTTAACAGTAGCTGGCTATTGTGTTCCACAGAGACCATCCAAAGCATTGCAGAGTTAGCCTAAGCTGTTCTTCTTAACATAGCACCTGTCGGCTAGTCTTCATTCAGTAAAACATAACGTGACACTTACCATACTGGTGAAAAGGCCCCAGAGCCCCATAAGGATGAATGGGCTCACTCTGAAGGGTTGTGTACTTGCATGCATTTTCTTAGAGCACTGAGGCTTTTAGACAGGTTCCCTCAGTACTCTGCCTTTAGAGTCCCATAAGAGGGCCAAGTCTGTGTGAAATCAAATACCCTTGTATGCATAGCTTGTTCTAATGGTATCCCCGTTTATCATGTTGGGAATAAATTACCCTGCACATTATGCGCCTTCCAATGACCTAGGCTTTATTAGCTGTTGATAATAGAATCTCTTGTTTACAGCACAGCACATATGCTTGGCTCCAGACCAGCTCCTGTGGCTTTGGTTATACAAAAAAAAAGAAGATAAATCACCTTGTTTTGATGGATGAACCTGCCTTGCCGCCGCTTGTCGTGTTTTAAAGCTCACCTGATGCCTCGCTTGTACGTTCAAGTTCAGTGCGGTCGTAAAAAGTGGGGCTCGAGCAACCGAAATGCAAATGTACTTTGATTGGCACCAACTGACTGACGCTAATGCTACAGTTTCCAACATTAATGTCACCATAGCTAATTGAATAGATTAGCTGTAGACACTGACATACAGTAGTTTAATACCTTGTGCCCTCCTGTAGCACAAAATAGCTTCGGCACTTAATCTGTACATACACAGAAATACATCTAAATCGTTTTTCATAATTTCTGAGTGTGAGTAGCTACAGTATATCTGCAGTTTGTTTACCAGTGCTGTTGGCAGGGTAGTGGAGCACAGCTGTAACATTAACCTCAACCTGTGTTGCCTCATACTGTCCCACCTTAGCGCCCAGGGTTGTAAACTGGTTGATTGTTGTGTGTATTCTGAGCACCAAGTAATGTTGTTTTCAGTCAATACTGCAGCCTGCTGTCTGTGTATCATAGGGAATGAAAGCCCTTTGTAGCCTTTCAGCCCCTCTAAATCCACCCTAGATGATTCTATAACAGAGTGTCAAAGTTCAGAACACACAATATTCTCACTCAATCCCTCCATGAAACCACTGTCCTGTTCAATCACATCACTTTGCAGTCACCATGGGTCGGGACCTTATGGGTCGTATGCAGAACACAGGGAGCTGGCTGTGCTTATAAAGCCTTCATTATGTGGTTGGTGTCTCTATGAAAGTGCTCAATTTGACTTCCAGAGTCATAACGTGACACTTACCAGTAGGGCTGCTCAATTAATCGTATTTTAATCGCGATTACGATTATGGCTTGCAACGATTACGAAAACAACGTAATCGAAATAAAACGATTATTGTTTTATTATTATTAGGCCTATTACTTTTTTAAAAAAAAAATACTTTTTGCGGGTTTTGTCAGTTGAATAATACTTAAAGTTCAGGGTAATCAACAATTAAAAACATACTGTTCAAAAAAAATTCTACAATAAATGAATGTTTTCAAAGTCAATGAATAATCGCATTTAATAATCGCAATTACAATTATTAACCCAAACAATCGAGATTATGATTTTTGCCATAATCGAGCAGCCCTAGCATAAAGAGACATGTCCCTGCACAGTACATTACCATATGAAGACAACAGGACTTTTCATTACAGGACAACAAAGTGCCTGTTTTTTCTCAACATCATCCTTTCTCTTGCCAACATATTTCCATACAAATGTGTTTATAGTAGGGATGGACATATCCATTTATTTCATCATCAAAGGGAACTATTGGATCATCCTTCAAAGATATTTTTTTCTACCCTTTTCCGTGCTTTTCTGCTGTTCCCTGCTCATTTTCAGCCGGCAGTCGATGAACAGCGAGGCCTGCTTTGGTTGTTTGATGAATTGATTAATAAGACGCGCGTTAGGTGGTTTGCAGAGCTTACATGTCACTCGCTACCCACAAACTCCCAGTTCCCAGAACCCTTGAATCTGAGGAAATTGTGTTCCTCTTATAGATTAGTCATGGAAAATGAGAAGTGTCGTAGCAGCAATGAAGCTGTATCATGACGTGTTGAGCTAATTGAACTTACTTGACTTTGCACAGCCTGCAATCCCACTTTTGCAAATTGCAGTGACGATGCACAAACAAATGTATCGTGCAGCGCTAGACACAATTGTATAATCTCACTGTGCAGCACATAAAGATAAAGGTCCGTGTGTGTATATTAGATTTATGTCAGGTATTATAAAATGAATGTGTTTTTAATTCAAGTGTTGGATAGGGAAGAGTATAATATGTTTGGGCACATGGCCTGGGCTGCCTGCTGTGCTTAGTGTCAGGGTACAGTGTGACTGCACAGAGAGGGCTGGCATGGCTGGGCATGCCCCTTGCACCCCCACAGGGCTTTTGGAAAGTGCACATCTCACCAAAATGTCACTTTAACTAGAGTGAGACACCCTAAACACAGCCAAGTGCTCGGTCTCCCTCTTTCTCCCTCTGTCTCCCTCTCCACCCTCGCAAATCCTCCTTTACAAACACACCTGAATCATCCTCTTGAGGAAAAGAGGCAAATGTAAATGCCAAGCAGAGTCAGTACAGTCATTAAGTGCCTGCTGTACAGTACATGCGGACTGTGCACGTGAACACTGCAGATGTACAATGCTAGAGAAAATACATGAAGGGAAGGATTTGTGTGCACTAGGGGAGTCGTCTCCTTGTATGTTAATGATGAGAAGCGGCATATTGCCTCAATTCAACATCTCAAATGCTATATGGGTAGTTATGCAATTATGATAATAAGCTTTTGATACGCTGCAAAAGAGGCGCCAGGGGCAAAGTGGAGATGAGGGAAAATTGACTTAGGCCCTGAAAATAATTTGACTATAGTTATTACAGCTTATTGCTGCGGATGACATCTATTTCTCTGGTTTCTGACAGCACATCATCCTGACTTTCCTGTAATAGCCTTGGCTGGCAGAGCAGGGCTGCTGATAATATATTAGAAATGATTCTTAGAGCACAGCATTAGGAGCTTTATATAAAAAGTGGCACTTTTATGAAAAAAATGGGCATCACTCAGGCTAAACTTTGATAAAGCGGTAAAGGGAGCTGGTGAGAGTGTGGATTTCATGGTGACGGAGCTTATGTGGTTTTGACAGTTCATCCTCCACGTCTTTCCCTAATTCCAACCTTCCCTCATCCTTCCTGTTACATCAGACCTTTCATGTTAGTTCCTATTCTTCATCTGTGTGATTTTGTCATTTCTTCCTGTCCTCATGCTGTTTTCACATGTACTGATTTGTCTAAAGTCTTTTCCACTTTACAATAGCTGTTACAGAAGGTCCTGGTTTGTTCCTGTGATGCCTTAATTCATTTGCAAAGTAGTGGTTGTCACTGCCATTTGCTGCAGTACTCTATGTGCGCTAACACTACACAGCAGTCAGGGAAATGTTCAGTACATGATGTTTTCTGAGGAACACAGCTCTCATTCTTTACATCACTCTTACAATTCACATCATTGAAATACATTTATTATAGCTTCTTTAAAGTAGCTTTTGTGATTAAGTGGAGCAAATGGAAATGGCATGATAAAGTGCATTTGAATACCTCTTTAGTTAAAGGTACAGTGCAGCCTCAGATCGACGGATTCCCCCTTGTAGTGCTATGTATCGGTCTCTTGAATGTAATGGAACCAGATGGTACTTAACTTGTTTTCAACAGCAGTTTCTATTTCCAGAAATCATTACTGGGACACTCAAGATAATCCACAGACCTTGTTGTGAGCAGTCTCATGAATGAACTCGTTCTTCTATTGAACCATACCGGCCTCACTTTTCAGCGTTGAGGTGAGCATGAGTTGTAAACAACATCTTCTCCATCTGAGCTGTAACCTTTGCTAGCTCAGGAAGTATTTGTGCACAAGAATGTCCAGAGCTTGTCCTTTTGATGAAAACGGGTTCCAACATTTGAAATATTTAGGAACGTTTTGTGGGGGAAACTTCTGTGTAGCAATGCACGAGGAGTCACCGACTCAAAGGAGACACGGGGAGAGCTGGAGCTTTGATGTCAAACACTGATGGGTTTATTTGGAGCTTCCGCCGGAGAATTTACAAAACAAGTCAAAGAGTCAGAGGTTCTGACTTCACGGTAGAGTTGCCACGTCAATTCTGAAGAGCCTCTCTCTCGATAGACCTTTTAACTAGTTCAGAGAGAGTAATCAACATATTTGGGGAGATAGACTAAACAGCTGGGAACACTGAATTACTTGCGTCTGATGCCATTGGCCTCGAAGATTTCACACCTTGGAGTCCACAAACCCCAAGAAGGAAGTGTTCCAGTGTACCCACAACAATAAACCATTTGTGACCGAGAGTTGCCCGGTCATAAACTGGGAACAACAACATATGGCTGAAGCAGCCCCTTCCTTAAGGGAGATAACAGACGTCAGGGTTGGCCATAAACGTCAAAGGGCAAAAGGTGGCTATCTAAGGAGAATTATTCCCCAACACGTTTTGTTTCAATTCTGCATATCAGTTTGGAAAGGACACACGTCTGGCCTTTATCATCATGAACCTATGTTTTGTCTCCTATACATTCACCTCTATCCTTCTCTCTTGGGCCGAACAAACACAATCGATCTGCTCACACTAAACTCACGTCACTAAAGTCATAATGAATGCATCCAGGGGCTTTTAGGTTGAAGTCTT
>NW_022990990.1:1572264-1800788 GCF_902827175.1 Gymnodraco acuticeps
TCTCTTTTCAGCATTTTCTCCAATTTCTCCTTCTCTGGCTTTTTGGTCTACCTAATCTTACCTCTTGTATTATCTCCTTCATAGCGCATAGTCTCTCTCCCTCGCTCGCCCTCACACCCTGTCCCTCTCTACTCTCCCCTCCAGTTCTGTAAACATAAACATTTTGGGTGTCTGCCATCGGAGATATCCAGGGCGAGTCTGTCACCAGAATAATTTCAATGCTAATTTCCCTGGCATCTGTGATAAGTAAATTCGCTCTGACAAACACACAGTCATCAGCTTCAGAGGATTGGACCCGCTCCGTTTCATCCTTGCCTCCCTGACTCCCCCCTCTCTCTTTTTGCCAGAGCTGGGCCATCAGGATCTGAAGCCAGCCGCATTCAATAATAAACACACAAACACGTGCACACACACACACACACACACACATTAGCTGTCCAAACATGCAAATAGTGTATGCATACACAACACAGCATGCTGTACACAAAAGAAAACTGTACACAGAACTAACAAACCAACTAAACCACAGAGTGAACTAATACTGCCGCAGACACACAGGATAAATACACAACACATGCATCAAGTTTCTTTTGTTATATTTCTATGTAGAATGAAAACCAAAACCATGCAAAGTCAGACAGTATTTAACTACTATTTTACTACCTTTATGTTTTTTTCTTTTATGTCACCATTGGAGGAGAATTTAGATCGTATTTATTGCCAATTATGCAAGCGACAAATAAAGCTTTTTAATACTTTGAATGCAGACTGATTAAAAGGTAAAGAGAATCAAATAACTCAACAATCTCTGATCTCACTAGAATGTCCATAAATGCTTTTTTCTTTTAGATCAGTACTTTAACCTTTTTTGGCCCTTGAAAAGGATGTTCCTCAGACTCTCCTGCTTAAATACAAATAATGATGACATATAAGTAAGCAAAGGAAGCAGAGCCGGTACTCTTTGTGAAGACCAGAGACAGAGCATGTTGGACAGAAAACAGTTACATCTTTAATGCCCCGCGCTCTGTACAGAGGAGAGGGAATCCTCCGCAATGCAGCATTGTGTGTAGTGGGGAATGAGCCCCCTTCGCCATCTGACGCAAGCTCCTATAGATATTCAAATACAACAGTTATGTATTCTATACTACAACTGCAATGCTAGTATCACAGAGATACACATGGACATGAAAGTGATTCTCTCATGTTGGGAGTAAAGGACACTCCGAGCCACAAAATAAATTCCAAAGAGGTTATGAGACACTCTATAGTCTGTTGCTTTACATATACACAGGAACTCTGCGATATCTGTAAGTATGTAAATCCACATTTACTGCCTTCATTTAACAATATCTGCACTGACAACTAAAAGCCTCTTTATCTACAAAACTCTCCGACATATGCTTGATCATTGTTGTGTATGCATGGGCCAACTCCTCGCAGTGCTCATCCACTTGTGAAATCTGGGGATAGTATGCAACGGCAACGCGAGGAAAAACACCAGAGATGTTCCTTTTGATGAGCGGAGCTGGGACTCTGCTCTGATCACTGTTGGCACTGCTGTTTATACAATTGAGTGCCTGTAAATTACTGTTAGTGTATATTTGTGTGCTGTTTTGTTGTACGAAGGGAACAAAGACACACACACAATAAAAAGTCAAGGAACATGATACAAATGCACTTGGCATACACCCACAAGCAGTCTCTTTCTCTTACTTTCACTGTCTTTCAGCCTCAGTACACACACACACACACACGCGCACGCACGCACGCACGCACACACACACACACACACACACACACACAGTAGTGTTTATCTACCTTACCCTCTCCCTCCGCCCCTCCTCTGCCTCTTACACTAGGCCTCTGAGACCTTTATCTCCCCTGTCTCATTCTTTTACCATCATTACTCTCCTTCTCTATTCTTTCTGCCATCACTTTTTTTTTTAGCTCTCATGTCTCTCCATCTCCTCTGCTTCCGTTTTTTTGTCTTTCCTCCCCGGAGGGTCCGTCTCCTCCGCTGGGATCAGGGGCCAGGCACTCAATATCTCCCACCTTGTCATGCCGCGAGGAGGCCACCACCCTGGCTTTGTTGTGTTGACACATTGATCCGCCCTACCACGCCACATAGGACTGTGAGTGTGAATGGCAGGTGTGTGTTTACTTGCTTGTGTACCTATACTTACATTGTGTCGTTAATGTTGACAGTGTCACTCGGTCAGGTGATCAGCTGGTCAACTGCTACAGTAGTGCCTGTGTAAAACGGATTGCCATTGAAGTCACATTTATGATACACACTTGATGCATTTTCCACATTCGATGATACGTTGAATTTTCATCTTCCACCATCATCTGGTCAAAACGTTTTTATTTAAACTTTTTATTTATTTGCATTTAATGATTAAACACTTGAAAAGGTGACATTTCCGTTAGACTCAGTTGTAGTTTGTATTTGGAACTAATTAAAAAGAATAGGCTTACACACTCAATGATCAATATGTAAACATTATACCTGCCACAGCATGCTGACGCTAGCATTTAGCTCTAAGAACTGATGGGTTGACAGAGTGAATTGCAAATGAGGATGGAAACACTCTGATATTCAAAATGTTGCTAATTTTGTAAGGTTTCATATGTCGGATAGACCAGTCAGTTGGTTGGTCCGTGTTACTGCTTATTAAAAACATCAAAGGTTAAACATCTGAAAAGTTACAACATTCATTTTGAAGTTTGGTTTAATACTAGAACACGGATCAAGTGTGCACTGGGATACGGGTGAAGGATTCCGTGGTGAGGTTTGAAGTTTGGGCCTCGGGCTTAGGTATTGTGTGAAGTCAGTGGAAGCATATCAATAAAGCAGGACCCCTTCCTGCACAGCAGTGGCGTCCCTGCTGACGACAGCAAGACTCAGGTAGCGGCAGTAAATCATCGCACACTGGGAAGCTCATGTCGGGCCTCTAAGTCCATACAGTATTTATTCAATCACAAGTGCAACTGTGCGAACAATGCGCTTCATCAGGTCCGCCTGTCAGTGGAAGTTTACTCGTGAGTTAAGTTAGACTGTGTTTGTGTATTCTTTTCTGCGGCTTTGGACATTTTGTCTGCGATTTTGCTGCCAATGTCTGAAGCCCCAGACTGTTAATTTAGGACAGAATGAGGGGGGCTCTACTGGGGAATGTGAGCTGCTAGCAAGAGAGGAGAGTGTGTCTGGACTCATACAAGAGGGAATACCTCCCCACCACAGTTGATGCCATCCTCCAATTAAGACTATGAGAGAAATCAAATATGACTATATTTTGAACAAATATGTAAATATTGCACAGATATTGTAGGGTTGACTATTTGTGCTTTCACTTAATATTTTTGATACATCATCATCGGTTATACAGATTTATTAATTGATTAAGTAAAGACTTATTACAGAAAACCTACAAGTCTGGTAATATGGAGAAAGATATATACACTTTATTTATTCCAAATTGGGAAATAGTTTTGCCACAGAAGCATTTTGACAAGATTACAAAATGTCTTTCAAATAGAATAAAATACAAATAAAATACAAATGAACATTCAAAATAAAAAAAGACATATTCAGAAGAGTTTCTACACACTATAAAATATACAGAATACATTCGATAAGATATAGTGGAAATTCTTAAAAACAACAACTAAGGATTACAGTTCAATTTAGAAAGATATTCTTTTGTAACGTTACGATTTCTTGTTCTATATACATTAAAGAATTGTGCTCTGTAAATTGTAATCAAAAGTAATATATATCCTGGGAGGTATTGCAATACCCTAACCCCAATATGCATGCAGTATGTGCAACATTCAGAAACGTTACAATCACTTTATTGTAATGCAGCCTTTAAAACCAAGAAAACACTAACAATATTACAATGTCCAAAATCTAAGACAATATCATCTAATCTCATATCACGATGTTGATATCATATTGACATATTTCTCAGCCCTTCCTCCAACCCCCAAACCACCTCCCGCCTCTCTAAATCCAGCAGCATCATGTCACTTCCTGTGTACACACTCCCACTTCAGGCCTCGGCAGTCAGAACGGTAAAGAGAAGTTAAGGGTACAAAAGGAACAGCTGCACCTCTTCCTCTCCAAGTGTCCCTTTTCACAGAGTTTGAATGCCTGCATAAACCGACAAAACATTTAACAGGAGAGGTGAAGGTAAGATGATGACTTGGAAAAAGAGAGAACAGAATGAAATAATCAATGTCTTTGAATGCATCTGTGGGTGAGGTGAGTCAGGAATGTGTTCACAACAGACTTAAAGCCCACAGAGTCCATACACATTGGCTGCGGTAGAGCCAGTTGTGTGAACACTGACAGTTGTCCCTGCCTGTAACCCACGCTGAACAAATCTAAGATTTGCAATTTCCTGTGCGGCGCTCGAAAAAGTACACTTTGCCCCTCTTTTCAAACATGCTGTTTAATGAAGAAAGAAGAACACACTGATTCAGCAGAAAGAAAGTTACCAGTCGTGAAGGGGATCGACTAGAGAACGCAATATGTGAAGGAATGTTTTATTTCTGACTAAATGTCTTTCAAAGTTGATGGACTGAAGCAACGCTCTTATTTCGATCGGGGTTTCATGTTAAGTGAGAAATACTGCACGTCTTTCCAGTTTGAATAAATATCATCCACAAATAAGTTAGGAGCAGTTTTAATTTGTTCATATCTTGTCTGCCTCGCTGAGCAACTATCAGAACACACAGACGTCGTTCACCCACGCCTAAACACCTCCACTGCCCTTATACAAGGTTACCTCAAGTCATCTTTTTCTCTCCCTCCTCTTATACCGCTCTCTTTATCTTGCATTCATTTCTAAATCAACCAGAATCAACTACATTGAATCGGTTCCCCCAAGAAAAGCATTGAAAGTCTGACATCTTGCATTTGTGTTGACATTTCTGTTGTAACTTTCCCTGCTTTGATTTGCTTTAAAACAGAGCTTAAGTGGCGAAACCTCAAGGTTGAGGTTTTGTTGGGTTTTGCTGCCTGATGTACTTGCCATTGTGCTGTCCATTTTGTTAGCTTCCTGTTTCTCTCTCTGTCACTATCGCTGTGACTGTGTTGTTAGGTGTGCTCTTCGATGCTTTTAGCTTCGCTCTTCTCTCCCCAGCTGAGTATGCATCTGTCCTCTACACTTTTAGCCCAACTTCCTGTGACAGTGTGTGTGTGCGGCTGTGTCCTCTAACTGTGCTCTCCATGTTGAAAGTAGAGTGAGGCAGGATGCTGCTGGAGCAGGGATGTTGCTGCAGGCTTTCAGTGCCATACGTTGTCATTGTCAAGATGCCTTAATGGGTGTGTACACAAACAAACTGTGACACACAAAGTGGGATTGTAGTACACGTGGCCATCTTTGTACCCTCCTCTCGCAGCACAGTGCTTTGCCATTTCACCTCTCGCTGTCTCCTTCATGCATCAAGGCCTGAGACAGGAGGAGAGGAGACAGTGGTCTACAATGTGACAAAGATCACCAGGACTCTCTCCATTATTATTTTCCATCATATTATTCCAACACAGAGGTGGGAAGTAGTGGAGTACAAATACTTTGTTAATGTACTCAAGTATTTTTTTTCTGGTATCAGTACTTTACTCCACTACTTATCTTTCTGACGAGACGACTTTTTACTTTAACTTCTTACATTTTTAACACAAATACCTGTACTTTCTACTTCTTACATTTTCAAAACAGGCTGGTTACTTTAGTTTTAATCTGCATTTGGTGGCGTGGTCATTATTATTTAGAGCAGTGTTTCTCAAACTTTTTCATACCAAGGACCACTTAACCAATAAAAGAACACTCGCGGACCACCTAACTCCACAAATATCCAAAAACACATCGTTTTTTTAGAACAGATTACAAATCGCCTGAAAATGGTACAAACAAGTGGCAACATGTGTGATGAAGGTGTTGCGCTGGGCTATATCATGCAATCGAAAGTGAAACTTAAGCTCACTCCATTGCGGAGATATTCCCGCGAGAGTGCGGAAAACTTAAATAAATAAATTTATTTCAAATGTGAAATGTTACCAATATACTCACGGACCACTAGGGGGCGCTCACTGACCACCAGTGGTCCGCGAGAGTCATTGCATGCCTATTGATTTATCTATGTAACCATTATTTCCTGGTCTTCTCTAAAGAAGAGGAACCAATGAGAACTCGGCTCGATTATTGGTCTATTAATATAGAGTGAGGTCCAGTTACCAGTTACTCTTTAAAACAGCTGGTAGTTATGGGTACTTTTTACGTTTCCAAGCCAATACTTTTTTACTTTTACTTGAGTAAAGAAGTTTAGTCTACTTCTACTTTAACCAGAGTATTATTAAACAGGAGTATCTGTACTTTTACTTGAGTAAAGAAGTTTAGTCTACTTCTACTTTTACCAGAGTATTATTAAACAGGAGTATCTGTACTTCTACTTGAGTAAAGGATGTGTGTACGTTTGCCATCTCTGTTCCTACATTTGTCATAAAACGCAATAACAGAGATTGCAAAACATGTTTTATTCTAAAAATGGTTGCAGCTACTTGTTCCTAAGCCTCAGAAAATATAATTGTCAGTATTAATGGAAATTGTCAGGTGCCATTAAGGCTCATGGATTTGTCTGGCCAGGAAGCCAGGCCACCCACCCAACAAACACAAATTGCCTCTCCCCTCGCTGTAATTGGCCCAACGATTGCCTAAAACATCCGACACCATTCAACCAGTGTTGGACCACTGAAGCAGCTTTCACTATAACGTGGCTGCTAAAAGAAAGCTGCTTCTACCAACCCACCCTCACCTGGAGGAGCGCAATTGGCTGTCTGGACCCCAAAGAGTCAGTAGTGTGTGGCCTCCTGAGATCTCCCACAGACTGTCAGGCTCTATGTTGTTTGAAAACCCAGCTGATGTGCCCTAATTGACCCCTGCGTGCTCTGGCAGGGTGCCAGCCCACCACACACTCCCTCTGTCTTCAGTGCACGCTGCCTTGGGAGCTGTCTATTCATCATACAGTGTTATGCTAATGGCGTGTTCCAAGGTCTTCTTACCATAAATAAGAGAATTCTCACATCTTCAGATGGTAGAATCCCTGAACCGTCATCCTTTATTACTATAAGGGGTGATTCTCCTCCTCATATCCTCAAGCTGGTTGATCACTCATTTATTCAGCCTTTTATATCACTCATCAGACTTTAAGAGTGTCTGGAGATCTAAAATACAATATAATCATTATAACAGAGAATAGCATCTGTTATGTTTCAATCCTTTCCCTAAACACACCATTATTGTCCTCATTATTCAATTTGACCGGCTCTCCATATATTTGTATGCCTTTACTATGCAAATAAAATAAATAAACCAGCATTCTTACTAGAAGAAGAGGGTACACTTTGTTTTGCTAAATTGCAATAACTGACAGACATTTGCCATGATTTATAGCTTCATTTATATTCCATCAAAATACTTTTAGAGGTCCCCTCGTCTCCCTGTGAAGCTCAGCAGCATTGTTTATTCTTCTCTTCCTTTGCAACTTGTATCATTCTGTCTTCTTTTGAACTGTCTTCCAGCAGGAGAGGTGTAGTAAAGAGCAGTAAAAGTTGACATGCACCTACGCCCAGGGGCGGCGGGTGCTGTAGGCTAGGGAAGGCTAAGCCTTCCCAAATATTTGTGTAACTGCATCCTGGTAAAATAAAAATATAATGTCTTTGACATTAGCGCTGCTATGCAGCCACCTGTGCCCTGTAGGCTACCACGAAGCCAGTTCAACAGACCCTGGATATGCTTGAGTTATCTTCACTAACCCTAACAAACGCGATCTCGCTAAACGGTCCTACGGCGCTGGTTATCAACTCGGTAAATCAAGCCAGGGTTTCTCTCTCCAGCTGAGAACGCGTTCACGTGAAAGGGGCGGGGTTAGCTACATTTGACCAATCACAAACAGGGACAAGTGTACTGACAGCGCAACATCATACTTCATTAATGAACTAATATTAGACAAATATGCACTTTAAACATCCATGATGACTTAAACATATAATCCAGGATACAAGCCACAGAGTTGCTGCAAGGTGAATACAGAACAACTCGTTAAAAAATAAACTACCGAGTGTTTGAAAGCGTACAACAGTTTTATGATACTGCCCCATCTAAAACACGAGGGGATCTGACTTTATTACATTTGAGTTGAGTGTTTCGTCAACTTAATGTGTTGCTTAAAATAATACGTCTGCATACAGTATATGTGACAATGTAACTAAGTGTTGCACGGCCAGATACGGCTCGAGAAGCTGACTCAGATAAGGAAATATTGTGATATCGATGTGAGATCGATGATCTGATTGATGATGTGATATCAGTGTGATATGAATGATAAGTGCGACACGTCGGCTTCTTCTCTGCAACGGCAGTTTAAACTGTATTTCCTTTTTCCTGTAATATGACTTGATAGATTTAAACTCCGCACACTGAGCTCTGATCGGTCAGCAGGCGGTGCTTTCACTGAGTTGATCTCTTTTCTATAGACGCCGGAGGCGAGCAGCGTAAGATGACAAAAAAAGTTATTTAGCCTTCCCAAACCTGAGCCACACGCGCCGCCTATGCCTACGCCTGTTGGAATTATTAAATTATCCCCTGATCACAATTATTATCACTGGGTGCAATTATTTATGCCTTCCATAAAAAGGAATTTAAAGTGAATGTTCCAAATGTGACAAAGAATGGAAAGTGAGTTAGGTGCATTTTCAACAGCAGGGTAACTATTGTGTCTATCGAAGCACAATGTTTCCGATCTCATGGGAAAGAAAACATGGAAATAGAGAGCTTGGCTGTCTAGACATCACTGCTGTTGGGCATTTCCTGTCTTTCAGCTTATATGAGAACATATTTCTTGCTTACAAAGCAAGATGGTGACAGAGAGGTGCCAATAACGTCTCTCTTGATTTATAGCAGAGAGTGCACCCCTACAGCGGCGTTGGCTGTTACAGCTCTTGGGGAAGTCATGCTGGAGGTGTCGCTTCCATCAAGCTTTTCTATTTGATCATTCACATTGAAATGGTGTTTAAAGAGCATAGTGTGCTGTCTTTCAGGATTAAGTCTTGTTTCAAAACCAAGGAATAACAGAAATAGGCATTACAATCTTTCATTGTTATTATTTGTTTTAAATAATCGACAACTACATTAGGCGCTTTCACAACGGAGTACTTTTACCCGTACTTTTCCCGTTTAGTTCCGTTAGTGCCTGGAATTTTGCGTTCACACCAAAAAGAGAACTTAGTTCAGAGAACTTTTATCCCCTTTTGTAGTGCCTGCTAGAGAGGTGGGACTATCCTGGGGGAAAAAAGTACCAATTTCTGATTGGCTGGGCGAATTGCAAACCACGCCCCGCAGGGTTCGAGTTATACACTGAGCTCTATGGGGGTCTTTAAAACTACAGGCGCATGCACACAGTCACAGGCACCTTGGAGGTGCAGACCCCCACAGACGTTTGATTTCACTGGGTCCGTGGGAGCTCAGGCCCCTCCTTATGGGAGCTTAGCTCCCATTGGCTCCCACGTAACTCGAACCCTGACGCCCCGTAAAACTCTGAAAAGTTTTTTGAAGCCGCCATTGTATTTGGTGGCATTAGCATTATTAGCATTAGCCCCGCGCACCAATGGAGAGAGAATAACTTATGGCAACACAAAAAAAAACCATGGGAGCGGTGGAGATGAGGAGGTGTCGGCGTTCTGGCGATTTACTCGGAAGTCCAACTCCGGGGACTTCCGGCCGAGGACTTCGGGTGGCAGTATACGCCGTGAAGTGGTTTGCGGCCTGCCAGTAAACCCAAAGCAGAAGAAGAAGAAGTGACGTCAGCGGCTTCATTTGCGTAATCTTCCCTCAGGGAACTTATTCCGGTGTGAACGCGATCGGCTCTTAGTTCTATGGGGGTACTAAAGGCTGGGAACTAAGTGCTGGGAACTAAGTACGGCAAAGTACTTGGTGTGAAAGCGGCTATATGTGACAGTCCTTGCACCCTGCTAACATAGAGGAACCTTTTTAAAGGACAGGTGGAGTGAAGTGATGAGTTCTTTGTCTGAACTTCAGTGCTCAAAAGATCAATATGGCCGCTTGAGGACTGGAGATAAGAAGAGCAATAGAATGTGTCAGCATCACTTACAATCTGATTACTACCTCAGTTGTTACCAATAAACATCATCGCTTTTTCAATGATTTAAGACACTACTTCATTTTCTTGGAAAACAAGAAGAAAATGTATTTTCGCCTTGTGATGCCTTTGAGTTAATTTCTATTATTTCAATACGTTTGAGATTTCGCATGTTCCGTAACTCCCTTTTAGATCTTCATTGGGTTTCTCTCTCGTTCTTTTTCTTTTTCTCCAGATTCAGCTTTCGCCAACATACATTTACTGAGCTTTCTAAAACTAAACTAGCCCACTATTCTTCCAGTAGTGATGATGGAAATCCACACGCTGTTATTCACTCTTTATGCTGCAGTGCAACATGAAGAAGTTATATCTAAGATATATTTTTATTGAAAAGTTCCCTCTATGTTACTGTTTTTATTCATAAGGTTATTTAATATGTCTATTTTGTTTACAAATCGGGTCATCTTGGGCTTAGCTGCACAAAGAAATATTGCTTTTGTTCAAGGTAATGCATTGTTTTCTTTGGTAAAAAGACATCCTCATTGTTTACCGTCTAGAGTTTGGGCTTTATTTATTAGATATGAGGCATTGTTCCTATTGATATTGTTTCCCACTGGTCACAGTATTTACTTGATTGAGTAAAGAACAAAAGGAAATATCTTACTTATTCAGACTGGTATTATGATAACTGTGTTAGCTTTTTCACACCATACACTTTGCAGAACCTTCATTTCAGTTGACTGGAATTTAAAAGAACATAAACACTTGGATAGTGTTATTCTTACTGTTAAAAAACATTTGTCCTAGAGCCACACAACAACTTCCCACCATTTGTGTGTTTCATTCATATTTTACAAGTTGTTGAAACACATTGATTGCTTGACAACACAAAGTCGATATGAATTTGGGGAAATTGCTCGTCCCTGTCTGTACGTTTCCATATAACACGGTGTGGGTGTTAACTCTTACAGAATTAAATCAACACAGAAGATTTTCTGTCATTGACTTTCTCATGCACATATAAAACTTCCTCTCAACTCCTTTTATATCTTTGCTTGCGCTGCTGCGTAAACTCCTGTTAATTCAGTTCACACACTCGTATGTCAGCCTCAATCCTTCATGACCTTGGTGTGTCCCGTTCTGCTGTGTGAAAGCAGCGTCTTCAGGCCCTTAAGGATGGTAAGTAGTCAAAACACAGCCCATCACTACATTCAACAGCTAATGCAATAACAGTTATGTGGGGGAAGAGAGCCAGCAAAGCTCACTGCAGGCGACAAGGGTCCTATCTCTTTGCTTACGTAAAGAGATAGGACCCTCTTTGTGCTTGTGTTTGTACAGTACGTGTGTTTGTCCACCTGCGCACTTATAGGGGCTGAAGGAGGGGGAGTGCATATATACGTGTGTGTAAGAGTTTAATGAAGCACTCTTAACTCAGCACATTTTCCCAAGGCATGGGGCGACTCAGGGGCAAAGGCTGTCAGAGTTTGCATGAGCACACTGCCAAAAGATTGCCTTAGTTCCACACTGTAATGTTAAAGCAAAGACAGCAGACATCACTTTACTCGCCTATCTTATCCCCATAATCCTGCTTTTATTAGATAGCCTGATACTGCGTGTGGTGCTAAGGTCCTTCACTGTCCATATACCTGCAGATGTGCACGCACACACTCACACATGCACCTCATGACTTGCCAAGGTTCGATCGGCGGGCTCAGCCAAGTGTGGCTGGATGCGTAGTTGATATTTCACGAGGCCCAGATCAATGCCCTCCCCGTCTAACTTCAGAATTGCCTTTTTATTGTTATAGATCAAAGGGAAGGAGCCCACAGTTGAGCATATATTGATGAAGAGCACTGTGCAATGTCTCTGGAAAGAAACTTTACTCTCCATTTCATCAAATATATATATACACATGCCAGCATGCCTTACAACACATGAGCCCCCCCCCTGAGAGCACACTGTAATGTTCGGTGAGAATCTTTTCAAAGTTAGTGTCGAGAAGTTCCAGGGTCATTAGAAGGTCGTGTCAGCTGTGCATCTGCTGCCATTAATAACTTGATATGTTAGAGTTTTGACATGCAAATAAGGCTGGTGCTGGAATGCTTACTATAGTCAAAAGAAAATCAACACATTAAAAACATTTAAAACCACAAATAAGCCAAAAATGACTTGTTCCAGCTTATCAAAAAATAATATTAGGCGTATAGTTATTCTCTCTATCATAGTCAATGGAATGCCTTCGGGTGAGTTGGAAGTTTGGAAGCTTTTGAATTTACAAATGTTCTGACGCATTATGGTTCAAATGGTTTATGGAATAATTGAGAAATTACACTTTAGTCCTTTAGGGTTATAGGTTTAGGGTTAGGGTTTAGGGTTTAGTCCTTTCAGTACACTTACTAAACATGCATGAAAGCATTTGAGAATCTGAGATGTACAAAGCCATACAGTTATAAAAACAAGAAGCACTTCAATCCGTAACCCTTCATCAGACTGAACTCATCTAAGCTCACCCAACAAACACCGGATTTACATCTTTTTGAGTGTTCGTCACACTCTTTTATTGATTTGTCCCAGCAGCCTTGCAGTTTGCATTTGTATGATCAAGTTGTCAAACAGTCCTTCTTCCACCTTGACTTAGAGGACAGCTTCACCAAGGCTCTCATGCAAATCAGAGTAAATTATGGACAAACTGTCTTTGAGGTAAATAGAGTGATCGGAGGCAGATTGAGAGTGAGAAATTGAGGGCGAACACAAAGAGCATCAGTGGGACAGAGATCAAAGCAGCCTGCACTATGTGATGAATACCAATAGGTGGACATCATGCCAAATACAAGTATGCATGTTGGCTCCTGATTATATTGCACTATGAGGACCCAAACCTGGTATTGCACTGTTGTCGGCACTTCCAATCATATGGGGTTATACAAATAGTCACTAAATCTTTGCTTTTAAGTTCAGGGTGAAATATAGCGTAAGTTTAACATAGTTATATTAGGAAATGAATATAGCCGGTGTAAAGTCCCCACAGCTTTAACGTGTGTGTGTCTGTGTGTGTGCGTGTCATTATGTGCCTGTATGCACTCATTATGTAGACACCCTAATCAAACTCTGCTCAGCACTGACCATCTGCACCCAGTTGTAAGCCAGCCGGCGTCAATTGTGTATGCCAGCATCTCTTTAAAAATAAATAATTTCATCACAAGTGCAATTTCTACTTTGTGCTTAAACTATAATTTTACAGCGGCTTTTATCCAAATTGATTCACAAAAACATAGAGTGCATTGAAAAGCGGCCTCACAAACATGATAAGTGCAGCTTGGCATCTAATCTTTTACCAGCAGTGCCGCACACAGCCAATGCTCAAAGTATTCCTCAAAGTGTTTATGTTTCTGTTATGTTGGGAGGCAAGTTGGCAAGGGCGAAAATCCTCATTAAATATAATCACACGAGTCAATTATTCTGCCGCTTGCTGTATCAGAAATGTCTCGGATCATTTATCTTAGACTGGCTTCAAGGAGAAATATCGATGTCATTTAAAAAGGAGGTTGTCGCTGGTCCACTTTCTTGAAAGTGTGTAATACCTGGAGGCATAATCCAAAAAGAGGGGGCAGATGTTGCTCATACTACTGGGTGATGGACATACAACAACTTAATTCAAAGCGCTTTTAAAAACCATGTCCCAGACTCCCTTAGGGGTTCCACATCTCTCTCACCTTTTTCACCTCTGATGAGTTTGCATTACAAGTGAAGTCTTACAAGATAGGGTTAGCAAGCAAATTAATCTTCAGAAAAACATATAGTCATCTTTTACAGAGCATCATAAAAGTTCTTGATCATTTTAGCAATATTTTTAAACGTTTACAACCTAAATGAAGGTTTTTATTTCAATAAAAATACAAAAGGTTAACATGCCAGTAATAGCAAAAATGCTAATCTACTACCCTAGGCAGTAATATGTTACACGTGGTACCTTAAGCGATGACATTTTGGTCACCACTTTGCTCACTGTTTACTTTTGATACGGGCAGCTAGAACCCCTCTTCAGCTTTCTATACTGTGGGCTCAGCCAAGTGAGTGACAGCCATGTTGTAACGGCAGCCTGGCAACAGATAGTTAGCTCGATAAACATCAATGCCATGGAAGCTATTCTGCCAGATATAATTGGCCTCTTAAGGGGGACCGAATGATTCATCAAAGTCAAAGACAAGGAATGGATTCATTCTGGGATGAGTGAAAAAACAAGAAAGTGCATCTCCCATGTGTTGTGAAAAAGAATGGAGAGACGAGGGGTTTGGGATGTGGAGGAGAGCGGAGGGAGGGAAAAGAGAGCAGGGAAAATGGCACAAAATGAGAAAAATGTGAATGATAAATGGAGAGAGGCCGAGTTCTGGAGAGCAAGGCATATGGGGTAGGTGTTGTGTAACATTTAGTCATGCGTGTGTGTGTGTGTGTGTGTGTGTGTGTGTGTGTGTGTGTGTGTGTGTGTGTGTGTGTGTGTGTGTGTGTGTGTGTGTGTGTGTGTGTGTGTGTGTGTGTGTGGGAATGTGCAGTCGCGTACTAGTCAGGAAGTGTCCGGGGGGCCTTGTGTGTATATGTGTGTGTGTCCTAATCGATTCTCTCTGTGCCATCTTCAAGCCCTCCTTCCACCCCAGCATCAGGGATATTTGTGTTCGCCTGCAGTGTGCTACTTTAAAAAAGCTCTGGAAAAACACAAAAATTAGCTGGAGACACGCGCAGGCGGGGCATTCATACAGAATAGAGAATCAGCAGCATTTCTCACATCGACCACTCTCCCTCTCTGTCTCCCTCTTCAAGGGATGTTCTTTCAGCAGCACAGCACAGCGAGTACCAGCAGACTTAAAGGAGCCTTAATGCCAGTTTGGCAGTATTGTGGCCCTGAGGCGGCGCGCCATCACTGCATTGTCCACTTTCCTACTCGCTTTGAGACATCCAGCTAGAATCATCGGCCTCCAGTTCTGACAACAGAGCACAGGTCCTTTGACTTTGACTTTATAAGTGCAAACTTCAGCTGTTACTTAAACCAGGGATCCCAAAATAATGATTACGAGTCACCAGATGATTCAATTGATCAGAAAAACATTTAATAAAATGATTGATGCATTTCATTCCTTATCAAGTCAACATTTTGTTTTAATTAGAAATATTTTTATTTGTAATTTATATTGGCCTTAATATATATTTTTTGCAACAATTCCTCAGATTTTGTTGTTGGATGTAAGACTGCATTGTTACAAGGCCTCAACCAGATACACTTTAGTATCATTCCGACATACATGTGAGGGATGCAACAGATTAAAATGAAGTTAACTGTGGATTGATGTGTAAAATAACTCATCCTATGTGAACATTCACTCTGGATATTTTACTTGTATAAATAAAGTAACTTTAACAGTTATAAAAAAGGCTTTTTACCCTTTAATGTTGGTAAAAAGGAGGGTCAGAAATACAGAAAGACTACATCCCCCTCACGCTCTACTATGTGGAGCCTCCATGAATAAGCAAATGAGTTTGTGCCCTGCTGGTGTGTTTAATTTCCCCCTGTTTTCTAGTTGTTGTTTACGTCTCCTCGGGCGCGCCTCTGAATGAACGTGGAGATGTTAGACTCACCATCAGCCCACAGCAGTGTGCTCGCCGTGTAAAGCGCTGCTGCGGGATGTTTCCGTGGTTTTTGAGGTGAAACCGTGTCACTGCACCGCCCCGAGGCGTTCGGGGGGCTCGTCAAAGTTAAGCCTGTTATCTGTCTGTGACGTCACCATTGTGCACACACACACACACACACACACACACACACACACACACACACACACACACACACACACACACACACACACACACACACACACACACACACACACACACACACACACACACACACACACACACACACACACACACACACACACACACACACACACACACACACACACACACACACACACACACACACACACACACACACACACACACACACACACACACACACACACACACACACACACACACACACACAGAGGCCCACATCACCAGACGAACAAAACAGCCGTTATATAACCATAAACCATGACATGGTACTTGTCCTGCTGAAAGCCCCCTCTGGAGAGAGAAAGAGGAAGATGGAGACGGTTGCAAAAAAATAAAGGCAGAGACTGGAAAATGGAGAGGAAGGCAGGATTAAAATATGTTTGTTTGTGTTTCTACCTGAGGCGAGAGGGCGTGAGAAGGAATAAAGAAAGTGTGTATGGTAGGAGAACTGCAAGCTGTCAAAGCTAAAGTATTGACTGACTGACAAAGACTCTTAAGCCTTGTACACTGCACCAAACAGATAAACAAATGCATGTCTGCCTCGACTCTCTTACATATTCCCATACACTCTCTTTTCTCACTGCTGACACCACTTCTTAAACCTTAAGAACATCTTCAGAATCCTCAACAGTCCCCTGTCCTTAAGCACCACAATCTTCCTCCAGACTCTGTCATGTCAACAGTTGAGGACGAGGGGCCTCATATTGCATCTGCATCTCCCCTCAGCATCAATGTTTTATAAAAGGGGCTTTTGTGATGTATTTCTTTGCTGCTAGCAAGTGAATAGGAGATGAACAGTGTATCCCCACCTCTCCCTTTGACTCGGTGCTGTGCCCAGCAGATGTTTATACAGGCCCTGAGCTTGCCACTCTCGCTAGACTGGGCCTTCAAACAATCAAACTCAGCTTGATGCCCAGCAGCTTGTGCTAAACCACACAGGGGGAGAGACTGTTTTTGTCTGTGGGAGTTATGGAGTTAGGTTTGTTGGATCAAAAAAGAGAAAAAAGGAGTGGAAAATCCTGCACCTTTTTAGTATCGCCCCATCAACTTTTGCTCAACCTTCTCCATCATCAGTGTGCTCCTCATTATGATGCGTGCCTCTTATTACTGTGCAGCGCTGTGGCCAAGAAATGCTAGCTGCTGTAGCTTTTGATTTAAATGACTCGTAACTGCCTCAGAGATGTTTTGGCTGCTGATTCAACTCCTGTTGCGACGTTTTCATTTGATGCACATGGCAGCTTTACAGCCAAATCATAAAGGGTTTGTTGACTGCGCTAACCACTCACTGCTCAATAGTAGTTTTTCCCTGCAAAAAAAGTGTTGGCTCGTGCAGTATATCGTTTTGATACTCTTGTTTGATCCTCGCTGGGTTGTAGAGTTCAGACATTTTGATTGACAGCTTCCTCTGTCGCGGAGTTCCCGTCTCCCTCTTTCATGTTTTTCC
This sequence comes from Gymnodraco acuticeps, assembly GCF_902827175.1. Lineage (NCBI taxonomy): Eukaryota > Metazoa > Chordata > Actinopteri > Perciformes > Bathydraconidae > Gymnodraco > Gymnodraco acuticeps. Next base: position 1,589,690 of record NW_022990990.1, read on the forward strand.
CACACGTTACATCTGTGTTATCTGACACGTCTTGCCCGACATTGTTTGGGGTCTGTGATGCAAGCCAAGGTTGTATTTTTCTAATCTGTGTTTATACACGGGGACACTGGTATTTGCATGTGAATTGCTTTTCTGTTGCCTCTGATATGGGGCCCGATAGCATGCCGCACAACCGCCTGACGGGAGGAAAGCAATTCCTTTTTTTGTTGGAATTCTTTCATGTCTGTCTCCTTTGAGGCTAAAAAACAATAGGTGGAACAGCGATGCTCCTGCTGCATTGCTGCGGTAAAATTGAGTACGTGTGTGTGATGGAGGTGTGTGAAAAGTGTTGAATGCCCAGTGGGGAGAGTTGGGGTAGACCTCCTAAAGCTCCCAGAGCTCCTCGCCTGCTTCTATATTCCCACATTTCCCCACCTCATCCCTGCTGACGCCTCTACTCTAGTCCCAACCTCCCAACTCACACTCCTGCCCCTCCCCCTATTTCGGAGCCAGCTGTGTAACTCTGCTAATGACGCTGAGAAAGCATGCTGTCAGCACATCCTCCAAGCCGCCAGGGCACGGTTACATAAGCTGGTTAATAGAGCAGGCCCACTGCCATGTCAACCCCTCATCATTAATACGAGAGAATATGTGAGAAGACGAGGGAGAAAACCTGGTTAAAGGAAAAGCAAGGAGGGCAAAAGTGAAGTGAACAAATGCACACTCATTTTCTGTCTCTCTCTTACCCATGCACTTGATCAAAAATCATATCAACATCATTTCCTGCATTTTTCATCCCCTCCATAATATCTCATTCTTATTTTCTCCAATTCTTTCACTTTTCATCTTCTCCTTGGTCCATCGTAAACACAAACAAACAACACAAACACAGTGGGCTTCAGCCAGCCAGGGGTCTTAATGACTCTCTCAAGGCGAAGAGGAGGGTGGCTACACTGTCAAGGGCCCTAATTAAAGCCTTCAGGTAATTAAGCACAATTATAGGATTAACAGTTATGTTGGAATAAAAGCAAAAGACCTCCCACCAGTTGTAGCCGAAGGCATCATACAAAGACACACAAAGACACACACCACACACACACACACACACACACACACACACACACACACACACACACACACACACACACACACACACACACACACACACACACACCACACACAACACACACACACACACACACACACACACACACACACACACACACACACACACACACACACACACACACACCCCCACACTAGGCCCCCCCTTTTCCCTTTCCTTCATCTCACACACCGCCTCGGCTCCACTTTAATGTATCTTTTAAAACCTTCCCTTTCTCTTTGGCATCGCCGCTTAAAACCGTAGATTTTCTTTAACAATCTTAAATCCCCCCAGTTGTATTCTCCTCCATCTAATCTCTAATCTCTGACTCAGCCGCAGAACGCAAGGTCATACGGGACGGCGCAGCTACGCAGGAAAGAATACGAGGAAGGAGATTTACAGCTCTCTGGCCTCACAAAACAAAGTCCTCCGCTTTATTACATTATCAGCCCGCTAACAAAGAGAAATGAGCTGCTTACACGCAACAAATTGGAGCACCACCTACAACAAATGAAGCATCGCAATAACACCAACCAAGGTCTAACACACACGCTAATCTATCATTTATAAGAGTAGCCTACAGTAAATTCCCTCTGCTCTAACTTGACTTCTACGCAGAACAAGAAGTGGGTTAATGGGTTTAACTGTATGTTTTTGAAGATTTCTGTGCGTGAATGAGGTGCCCAGTTCAACTTATATTACCCTAAAACAAACACACATCTTGATTTCTCTTGAAATTTGAAGAATGGCACATTTGTCAGTATGAAGTTATGGAGTGGTGTGTGTGTATTTCTCCATCAATTATGAATGCACAGGCTTTTCCCGCACCCTGGAGCTTAGTATGTAAACTTTGCTTTGATGTTAATCGCATACTGCAATGATTTGAATGAGTGTGTGCGAAACAAGACAAGAATTTGGATTGCTCTTCGTTTTGTACTAGTGGATGTGTGCACTTGAGTGCATCTGTGCATGAATGATAGCTTATTGGCTCTGTGTATGTAAGTTGTTTGTGATGGTGATAGAGTAAAGGGTTTGAAGAGATAGAGGAGAGGGAGACATGAAACGAGGACGGATGCACATGCACCAGCCTCTTGGTACTTTTTTGTCTGCAATATTATGTAATAAAAATAACTGGCACAGAGGGGTATAAGCAAAAAAAGCCAAAAGGAGAGAGGGGAAAGCTGAAGAGAGACACAAAGCCAGACCCACATATTCCGAGATGCATTGCATTAATGAAATATGCTTCACTACGATAGAGCGTAGTCATTTAGGGATGTGCCTTTTGTCATTAGGCAAATGAAGTCTTCTCTGTTTAGTAATGGAGGCTCCTCTGTCATCCCTCTCCTCTCACCCTCTGCCTTGCTCCCTCTCGTGTCTCCCCCTTGGCATCCCTGTGGTGCTCTGTACTCTGCAGTCAGCTTTTGCTGTCTAGCATACGCCACTAAAAGCTCTAAGTACATCTTCCCAAGACTGTGTACTTAGCTGTGGTGCTGTCACTGCATTGCTGTAAAGCTCCTGCTACCCCAGCACAACAGAGCCGCAGCACAGACATCTTCACTACCTTTGGCATTCATCACCAATAGTGCCGGACTACAGTTTGGATTCAAGTAAATACCAGACTTTGAGCTTTTCATTCATTTGTATTATTAAATTGTTTAACATTCATTTCCTTGGTGTTTCTACATAGTAAATGGGTATTAGGCATTTGTCTTTTGTATATAGATTTTTTGTATTTATTGATAGACAGGCGAGGGAGTGATTTGGCAACGGAAAGGCTACGTTTTTTACCAAGGCAAGTCATACAGTAAAGGCCTTTTTCCCGTGTATTGATTTTTGCTTTATCCCTGCTTTGATTGGCTACCTGTGGCCTCTTTGCCAGGTTGATTTTGAATTAGTTTTCTGTTTAATTTGTTGTTGTTTTAAGGAAAAATAGACACTTCAAAGAGAATTGCAGCATTTAAAAGAAGTATATCTGATTCAATATTTGTCACACTCATGGGTGCAACTCATATGTCTTTAAGGGCTGAGTATCTTAGCTACACATAGAGATATTAGCAATAAGAATTGATATGGCTCTTAGAGTGGCTTTGGACAGCAACTCTGCTCTGAACATATAAAAAACAAATTGGGTATTGAAGTCCATTCAAATCATTCCCCTATGTCTAATGGGTGTGCTCATTAGGAAAACAACAACATTGTAGCCTGGTTTTCAAACAAAAAACACTGTGTGTATGTTAACTTTTTTCCACTTCTTATTTCTGTGTGAATAATGACTGTAGCTTAGGAAGACATTTGTATGTGACATTGTTATCCTGCAAAAGGAGGTTAGAGAGAACAGGTCATGCAGAGATGTTGCTACAGAGCCAATCATTAACTGTGAACATTAAGCACAACACTTATCTGTTCATTACTTTAAGTATTTGTATTCTAAAGTCCCTGTGCTCCCACTCGTGTTTCTCCTTAATGAGTCGTCTGTTAGTGTTAAAGCTGGCTGGAATTTAGACCGCCAAACTTCACAAACTAACTCCCACTCAAACCGGTGCAAAAATAAAAACGAGGGTCAGACATAATTAAATATGAAGACCATTGGCTCTTTTTCAGTCCTCCAGAAGAAGAAAGGTAACATAAGGGAACGTATGTGCGTAGGTGGACGTCTGAAGTAGCATTTTAATGAAATGAGTGGTGGCTGAATCGCTCGTGAATTGTTCTTGGTACAGTACTTTGTGTTGCTTTGGACGGCGCTGACAAACAACCTTTTCTGTACAGAACTTGTCGGTCTGATGGTGGCTTTAAAGCTCATCACTAGACAGATTACTATGATTTATTAATGGAAATGTATTCATGGATTTCAAGAGATACTGCAGTTCTTTAATTTGATGCTTGGCTACAGTGAAAACATTTCTATTCTCCAATGGTTGTCTGCATTTAATTAATTTTGTCATTACGAGCGCTCCTTGTTATTGGTCTCCAGTGGACTTCCTAGCTTAGTCTAGTAAAGTGACTCCGGTTCAATACTATGGAGTTGTGTCAAAAAATGTCATGAAAGGGAACACTTTCATTTATTATTCTAATATTGCCTTTCAAATCATGTCCTGTATATGCCCATCACTGCCTATTTGAATCTCTCTTTTCCATATTTCTTGTCACATACTAATTTATCTCTGCTGACAGATGATATGAGCTCACTGTACGCAGCAGGTACGCATAACCCATGGGCATCCATTACACAGTACTGCAGCAAAGAGAGAGAGGGGATGGGAGCCACAGACAGAGAGATAGAGACACAGCTATGAAAGAGACAACATGAAAATAGGAAAGCAAAGGAAAACAATTGTAACATTTCAGAGGAACTGAGGCAATGAAGAATAGATTGGAAAATGGGGGAGAGGAGGCAGGAAAATTGAAGAGTGTCCATGGAACACCTTTCAAACCCCCAGCAGAGAACGTGCAGTTACATGTCATTACCTGAGAGGGGCAGCAGAGATGCAGCTTTCCTATGGCTACTTTCTTTGCCCCTATTTACACAGACCAACAAAGACTAACCATCCTTTTCTCTGTCTCAAACTCACACCCCATTCCCTTTGCCTTTCTTTCTCATTTGACAAAGAAACAGGAAGAGCTTTAAAATGGGTCTGGATGTAGGCCTATCTCTTCTGGAGTGGAGCGAGCAGACGAGCTCCACTCCTCAGAGCCGGACTCCTCCACCACCTCCATGTTCAGTCATCTCAGCCTTTAATGGGCAGTGTTGAACTAGCAGGTGATCTGCGCTGACAGTGTGAAGGCACAGCTTGTAGCAAAGGCTAATTGGTGCGGACCGACTTCAGAGAGTGTGTAGCCACTCAGTGGTTGAGTGGTTGGGGGAGGAGGCAAGGCCAGAGAGCATGGTAGGACAAACAGTGGAAGTATCATACAGAGTGGAAGAGGGAGCAGCTTTCCCTTCCTCACGGGCCTTTTTAATCATGATCAAGGGCATCCTGATGGTTCAGCGCACACACTGAGCGACGGACTTGTTACATTTAACGTCGAACATGTCTCAAGGCCTTTTCTTGCACGTGATCTTTATTCACGGATGAGCTGTTAGACAACAAACTAAAATGATTGTCTCCGTATAAAACAAAGTATTTTCTTTTTTGTTATGAAATGTGTTATTCTCCCCTGTTTGATACAATCACAGATAACCTGGTGTACAGAAATAATCCTGAATACTTACACAAATATGAACATGGATATATAAATACAAGTGGTGTATATGCATGACATTTGGCAGAAATGTCCCGAACGCTGACACAGCCACTGCTGGAGTAAAGCCCCAGAGGCAGCGTTCACTCGGACTCATCAGCACGTGTGTACAAACACACACACACACACACACACACACACACACACACACACACACACACACACACACACACACACACACACACACACACACACACACACACACACACACACACACACACACACATCAGGGGCTGGTTGGGCTGGAGGGGGTCTTCCCCATCTCACATCCCTGTAGAGCTTAGCACAGCTCACCCAGCGGAGTGTGTATCCATCACTGCAGGGCTCGCTGCTAGAGGAGCTGCACGTGTGAGTCACATGCTGCAGGGCAGGCGTTTCTGAAGCCAAACTGTGCCAGATGCATGCTTTTATTGATGTTGCTCTATAGATATGCGTGGATGTTTGCTGTACCTGCCTCTCTATCTGCCGTCTTCCCAGTTTCTCCTCGTGTCTCCCATCTAGCCTTAAACCCTCTCCTTGGATATTTTTGTCGCAAACCACGTGTCGCAGGCAATCAAAGTCAGACTGAAATTCACCTGTTATTTATAGGCCTTAGCATATCTGCAGAATGTTGGTTCTCATCATCAAGGAGGACGAGTGGGGGTGTGAGGGAGTAGGAGTACAGAGACAGAAAGAGAGCAATGTGCAGGCATGTTGTGAATCACACGCATGGCCTATATAGGGAAACTCAATTAGGTGAACACCTACGCAGGTTGATAAGGGAGCATTTAGCATGAGAGATTCTAACTAAGCAGCTCACTTTACTGCCAAAGTAACCGGACAATGCTTGTTGATAGCCTCCATGTGTGAGAGTGAGGAATTTAAATGATCTGGTCTCTTGATTTTCCAAAGCAACACTTCACCTTGATTTAGACAAACGTAGGTCGTTTAAAAGTCTAGTGCAAGTTTCCCACAAAGTAAAGGCTTGACTTCATTCAATTTTCTTCTGCGTCTTCATTTTCCTTTACTTTAAGGGTCATTAATCCACCCTGGAGCAGGCTGCTGCCAAATGAATGAGCAAATGGTGAGCTTACTTGCTTTTTTCGCTCAATTTGAGGCTTCCTCCTGCCAAGTAGGTTCCAGAAGTCCCACGGCAGGCCCTATACAAGGCCACTCTCAGTGTCCTCCACTTGTAGCCCGCTCACACTGAGCTGTCCCCCCGAGGAATGAAGCTTCTGTCTGCCTGAGCTCTTTAGTCCGGTATTCAAATCTGCCCCAGCCATCCACTGCCAATCCCGTCATCACAACAAGCTTACCGTGTAAATGCCCAAGATTTAGCCAGACATTGGCAGTATAGTGCTGTGGCCTTATTTGTGAGCTCCATGCTGATCTGATACGCAGGGTGATGGCCGCCAACCGTATATGCTCGTCAATATTTGGTCAGCGTTGATCAGTGTGTAATGTTTGACTTTGACCGGTGTAATCCAGAGAAACAGCAGATTGTAGATGCTGTGTTTATGTTTGTGTCTGGGCAGCAGCCAGCCTTGGATTCAGTATCTGTTGAATCGACAAGTAAGCACAGACCAGAGAGATATTTTCAGCTCAGTGAGCCACATAACCTTCATACGCACTGAGCTTCCTATGGGAAGACCTATCCTCCCTGTCCATATCTGAGATCCAGGTGGATTCTCCTATCCTGTGGAGAGGGACTGCACTTTAAAAACTCACTACCAGGTTCTATTAAGCCTTTCCATCTTTAATTAAAGGTACTTTCATCCTCAGTCCAATTTTAGCTTTCTCTATATATACATGGTTATGAAGTGTATTCATTTTTTCTGTGAGTTTTCTTGTTCAAATGTTGGTTATATTTAAATAATTTCTCACATGCTTAGTGGACCTCTTTTAATGTGCCTACTTGTATGACTTTATCTCTGACGATGCAACAGGTGGAAGACTTTCCCAGATTTCCCAACAGAGGAGTAAACATGTTTGTAAAAATGTGTTTGTAGTAAACTAGTAATTGTGTGAGAAAACTAAGTGTCATATTTTTCCACATTTGCCTCCCTAACAAAACAGAAGCGCAGATACAACTCAAACAGTCGACTTGAAGCTCTTCTCTCTTTAGAGAACATTTAATGACGCAGGGAGGAGTTTGCCAGAGCTATCATTTCATCCCTTGGTTCAGAAGAAAAACAGCTTTTGGCTGCTAAGCTTTAAGTAGCACAGTCTTCCCATCTTAATGCATCTATCTCTCAGCAATGCCCGTAGCCGGTAGTTGCTCGGCGAGACGCTGGTGTGTGTAATAGGGCTGCTTTGGAGGAGCTCTCCCCCAGCTGCCGTGCTAATTGAGGTGCAGAGACGAGCCCCAGCCAGATGGAAGGAAGATGCCGCAAATTGAATCCTCACATTCGTCTTCATTAAGGTCTTGGCTCTGGGGCTCTGTGAAGAGAAAGTGTGAGAGGGAAAGCGAGAGAAAGGGTGGGGAAAAGAAAGAAGAAGAAGAAGAAGAAGAAGAAGAAGAAGCGGGGCAGAGGAGACCCCCTCCTCAGGCCCCGAGGACTCTGCTCTGATGAGATACATTCTGATGCTCAAAAACAGAGCATGTGTTGACATGTGTAGCAGAGAGGGGAGCGGGGGAGGAAAATAAACCTTGAGCTCCACTGATTCTCAATCAAAAACGCCTCAGCAGGAACTGTAACTTCTCCACGGTGGACATCCACCCCGACCCCTCGCTTTCTCTCTCTCATCCCTTATTGTGACCCGAAACCCCACCTCCTCTCAGCCTCCAGCCGTGCGCAGACACTTCTGTGCCACTTTCAATTATCTGGTTACAGCTTCCACTAACTAGGGCCCAGAAGGTGCACCATGCACCACAGGGTCTCTGGAAGAGGCAAAAGTTTCACACCAACATCGTATTTGAGTGGGAGTACACACAGAAATATAACCCCCGTTGACCACATCCACTTTGAAGCACGTATTTGTCTCACTCACAGCCCCGATGATGCAGTGTCTGCAATTATCCGACAACGTAGAAAGAATGATGTGTCACTTCCACAAATGACATTCCCCATACTTAATGGGTCCCATGTTTATGTAACGATCCCTTCAAATTCTCACCGTGGGAACACCATCACTCTGTCTTCCTGTCCCGCGCCGGGCCTCCAGACATCTTTCCCCGCGCGTTAGCTACCCAGCGCCCAAAGAAATAAATGCACAAAACAAATAAATAATGAACAAATCAGCTCTTTTTTCTTCTTCTCTGCTTCACATATATGTACGCAATAAAATTATTCTGTTCTATTTTTTTGCCATTGGAAAAAACAGGATTTGTCAACGTTGATAAGCTTTCGAAGCGTGCTGCTAGGCGCTAACATGAAAGGGGACTTTTGGATGGGAGTGGCCGGCCTGGCAGGCGGGGGTGCCAACGTTATAGTTGGTTAGTTGAAGGTGGGAGGTTGGCAGGGCGTGGGGGGGGGGGTGGTGTTCACCGTTTGATGTTTCATCTATTATTCGTGCCACGTTACCTGGATTATGTGCAGTCTGACTTGGGGGGTGTTACTTAGCCCTGTCACCAGGCTGTCTGGAGGGGCTTTTTCATTTCACTGTCTGTCTACCTCTCTCTCTCAAACACACACGCCCGTCCTTTTCTTCCCCTGTCATCCTCACCCTTCACACCCATCCTGTGGCATCCTATCACGGGCCCAAACCCCTGTCTCTCTTTCTCTTGGTCCATCCATCCTCCCTTCTTCTGCCTGGCTCTCTCCCCTCAGCTCTGCTCTCCTCTGTTCTGCGCTGACATTAAGCAGCTTACCGCGTGTCTTGCTGCAGGCTTACAGTCTGCCGGACGCAGAGTTTTACTGTCACTCTGTATATACAGGTACTTTGTGAGTCAGAGCCTCTGTGATACTTCCACTATACGGGCTATTTACGTAACTGACTCAAAACCTGGTAACATCATGCAGGGAGCTTCACAGGCGTCTCTTCAGCCTCTGAGCTGATGCTATGAATTCCTTCTTGTTCTGTGATTATATATAGTTGACACATTCCGTTTCTTTATTTATACCAGTTCAATACATTTGAGCTTCCTCTTCCTGCTGCCTCATTTGACCTAACACTATCTAAATTGCTAAATGCATTAATGGAAAGGAAAGTATATAATATGATACTTGACTTTGTCAAAGGAAAGACTCAAAAGGGCAAACTTGAGGTTCCTCACGTTGTTTGAAGTACTACTATCTAGAGAGCAGATTGTATCAAAGGAAGTTTCCTGCAGTTGGCAGATGTCAGAAAGTGACTGACAACTATCTTTGGAGCAGTTCCCACATCCTGACTTGAAGGTGGCAGGCTCTCTTGTCTCTTATGAGAAGCTTGTGGGCGTGCTTACAGCTTTTCAGCTCTCACCTTTGTGGACCTTCTATCACCAAACATATCCCCCCGCATTCTATTTCAAAAAGCTCACTCAACTCAAACAACACCTCTAAATACGACAATTAGCTGCTCCTAGATTTGGTTTGAAAACCTTTAAAATGGCTCCGAATGAGTTGAAATGTAGTAAATAAATGTGGGCAATTTGACAAAGGTGTTTCATCTCTTAAATTCACAATAAGTCGCAGCATGTCCCTATTTGATTTTGAGTTAGTATTTGTTTTTGTCAGTGACATTTTGAAATGTTAAGCGTTTTCTGTGCCAAATGTCTCGCTTTGAATAAAAGTAAGAATATTTATGTATACAAACATGATAGTATTCAACAGAAACCCAGTGATGATGCTTCCCAGCATATGAGTCCTGTACCATAGCTAATCATTTGAAGGAAAACAATTCCAAACTGTACATTATTATTTTTGCCCAATAACATTTTTGCATAATCTGTTAATGATTTTATGCTTTTTTATCCCCTGTTGTTTTTTGTCTGATATCTAACATATAATTAGGAAACTATCTCCCATATTATAAAAAGGAAGAGAAAAATAAATGTAAAATCAGCGAATAACCCCATCGCTTTATGAGGAGATAAGTATGCATATTTGCCATAATGATGCCAATACTTGATAATGATCTTTGTATAGACTCACTCATCATCAGCATCCCAGCCTCCATAAGACCGAACCTACAAGTCATTAGAAGGATTGTAAATGTATGCATTTACATTAAATACAATTGCCTTTTTTAAACACTTAAAGATGATATTACATACAAGGAGATTAGTACGTCTCATAGAGCCACTCTCTATGGTATCCCTCTGTATCTTTCCCTGCCTTCCCTGAGTCTGATTCGCTCATTCAGTGCAGCTTTCTCTCAGCTGTTCAATGAATGCTAAAGCTGGAGTAGATGTATAGTGCATGTGCATGTTTCATTTCATCTGATCTCGGGCCCGGGCATTTGGCAGCCTTTTTCAATGCAAAGGGTTTGCCTTTGGTGCTGACCTCAGAACAGCTTTGCATCCTCTGAGTGCTGAGGGCTCTTACAGTACATGAACGCCTCCTCACTTTCCATAAAGGGCAGCGAGGTCACTTATCATATAGCTAGCTATGTTATTACTAACCACCCTTCTCTTCTGATTAAGGCATTTCCACTTCTCTCTCTTCTCTCTCTCTCTTCCTTTCATTTTTATTCCAATTCCCTCCCTCGGTTGCCCGCTTCCATCCAGTATTTGTATTCATATCAAGTCACCGTATTTCCACTTTGTTTGTAGCTACTAGCGCTCATATCTGGCAGTTACTGAGTCCTGTTGAGATCAGCAACTCTGCCCATCACTCTCACTTTACCATCTGAAATGTTTTTTCTCCAGCACGGAAAGGTCTGAAATCTTTGAACCACCGCGTGTTTCATTCAATCTTCACCTATATTTTCACAGCTAGTCCGTGCTAACCTCCTGACCGTTCTCTTTTATTTCCCCTCCCACCACCATGTTGCTCACCTTCGCGTCTTCCACGTGAAAGACACGTATTTCAAAGACTTGTGTTATGTTTCCCCGTTATCCCTTTTCACTCTTTTCTATGCTGAAGGAAGAGTGAAAGGTCACTGCTCTAAATGCATTCCGCAGGCCTGTGACCCTTTGCAGATCTCCTTAAGGGATCTCAGTCGCACTCACACAACAAACGCCTGTACACAAAGAGAAACGCAAGAAAACGAGACAGGTCTTGATGGCAACTGTATTCTGCAAGTGTTGCCCTCTGAACTAGGGACATGTGCGGCAAGTTAGAAGAAGACAGGATTACTATCGGCATCACGTAAAGCTTCCTGAGGTCATTATTTCTACAGCAAGGTTAGGCGTAGAGAACAGACAGACAAGCAGAGCACAGATGAGGATGCTCTCCAAACAAAAACATCAAGACAAGCATTTCTTTAAGAGCTTAAGTACGTTCTTGAATGCATATTTTCTAAAGGTTGTTGAGGATAGAGGACAGATGCACACTTCCCTTTTTCTCTCAAAAGCTCTCGAAAGCAAACACGGACATTGAGAAGTGACACAATTAGTAGGGTAATCTATTCGCAATTAACTGCGGCGCCCGTGTTGGAGAAACATCAGACAGATGTTTCATTAGTGTTGATGAAGAAAACTACAAACAGACGCTGGGGGTCAGTAGTCTGGGGGGAAGTACTTTATGATGATATAATGCACTGTACAGAGGAGGGTAAATGTACATACAGTACAATATGACACAGTTTTCAGCACATTATGTTTCACTGTGTGATGTCTGGAATGCAATTGAAAAGCAGTTTGATTAAACAAAATAAATCTGTTAAACATTACTAAAACAAGTGATTTAATTACTTGCTGACAGTAGTAATTAATGTCATCATCTGCCCCTGACGTTTACACCTCAAATGAACTTGGTAGTTGTCACTCAGGGCAACACATTAATGTTACCTAAACTTTGTGTTCTTATATTCATCTTTTATTTAAAGAAACATTAGAAACACAACGTTTTTTTTATGAAGCTATTTAAGGCTAGCTTGCAAGAAGGCTGTAACCACTTTGACCAAATGTAACATCCATTCATGGCCTGACACAAGACATTAATACAAGACCTGACTCGACACATAATATACGCTCAGAAGTGAGGTTTGGGCAGTTCAGGTGCATAGGAACAACAGACGGGTAATGTACGTTGGCATGGCAGAATTTCTCCCATAGATGCATATAAGTAGTGATATGTGAGACGCAGCAACAACCTTGCAGCCTTGGAGACCCCTCAGAAAAATGCAACGCCTTAATCTGACCGTGTGTAGTAGTTGCTCCTATCGTAGTGTGCGAATGGAAACGCATCCAACCTGCTAACGCACATTGGACAGTATCGCCCAGATGTAACTCAGACATTAAAGTTGGCCAAGATTATTACTACACATTTTTTGTGTTCTATTTATGTTTAAATAGTTGAATAAAATCAAGTCTAAAAAATCTTTTGTACAGGAGATAAATTGCACTCATAGAATATTCTTGCCCTGGCAGTAGCGTACCATTGTGAAATCAAAGTTTATTATTTAAATATGTTTTAAGTATAATTGCTGCTTTGACAGAATGCACAAAATTGCTTTAAATAAAGAAGTTATTGTGGGGTGGGATTCAGCTGGACACTTTTTCCACCTTGATATAATTGTTTTTCATTTGATACATTAATAACAGTATACTTTAATTATTGTAGCTAACGTTAATACTGTGTCACCAGCTAACAATGCAAAGAGCACTGGTGCATGCCTACACGTGTGAATATGCAGTGGCACACAAACACCCACTCTTGACAAACCCTCAAGTGTTCCCACTCTGCACCAACCCTCATTCACGGCGGCATTCTGCAGCGAGCGCGGCAACTTTGTAAATATCCTGCTGAAAGGAGGAGGTGTACCTCTCTGCAGTGAGTCACTGACATTATAAAAAAAAAGTTTTAGGACTGAGATGGAACGACACCGTCTTTATGGTTCCCGAAATTGCAGTAAAAATATTTACTGTTCACTATGCTGCTCTCTAAACCCTTCAAAAGTCTGAGCATTATGGGAGTGAGGAGGTACGAAAGAAGGAGAGTTAGAGAGAGGAGTGGATGATAACATTCCTCTGAGATGAAGGAGATGGAGGGAAGTTGATAAGAAAGGCCAGGTGGAGAGAGAGAGAAGCCGGCAGACACAAAGTATCAATTAAATGTGCAAACTCCACAAATAGAGAGCTTGGAATCACACAGAGAATCTTAATTCTTCATCATTACAGTTTCTCTGTTCCTTGTCTTCATTTATTTCCAGCTTTTTAATTTACTTACTCACATTTTGTCAGTTTCATTGTCTTTATGGGGTATTTGTGCTCCAGTAACGTGGCGCGCTGGTATCCTCTTTCTCAGATTTAAAATGTATTTTATGACACCGTCCATGAGTTAATGTAGCATAAAGAGACCGATTTTGGGAATGGCATTTAATATAAAGAGACCAATTTCGGAGAGAATTAAAATAAATCAAAGGAGTGGAGGAAACAGTAAAATATAAATGATAAACCACTTCATAATATTTGAGTTTTCCCCCTGGCAGATTGGAAATACATTTCCTTAAAAATGTAACTTGTGATTGCATTAGACTGCACTTCTTTATTCCAGCACACATATCCCCTCTTGTCCCATTTCATCTGTAGCTGAGTGAAGAAGGTGGAGCGCTCTCCATCTGGCTTCTTTGTCCTTTTTCTATATCGAGTATCTGGAGCTGGGATGTTGGATTGGAAAGCAGCTTCCCAGTTTACCCTGGCATATGTGGAAGACACGCCCGGCCGAGCACATCATCCAACCTGCCCCTGGATTGAGTTCCCGGTGGATCTCTGGTTACGCCATATATCGGCAAGCTGCTGAGTCTGGCCCACAGCCACTGTCTGAAGCCTGTTGATGAACTCTAATCGACCTTTCCTCTGAGCCAGCGTTTGGTGCTCCTCCAACATCAACTTTTATCAAAGACCTTTGGAAGAATTTCTTACCTGCCACCCACAAGAGTTCAAAACGTTCACACCGTGTTAACATTTCTTCCTCCTCTACAAGGCTTTTTCTCATCACATATATTGCGTGCATATTTCCACAGGTGGGATTTCAACAATTAACTTCTGAGTCTGCTCTTCCCAAAACCCAGCTGGCTGTGCACACTGCGTCGCTGCAGGGGAGTTTTAAGCTCAACGTCCCACAGTGGTTAGCAGATGAAAGTTTACTTCCTGTCTTAATGTTGATGCAAATGATTCCTCCTGTGTTTGCTTCATTTCTACTGAGCTCATATGGTTTCTGAGAAATGAACCTAGAAGCTCAACCACTCATCCACCTTTTGCAATCCAAACAGATGTTCTTTTGAGCACGTCTTCCTTCTGTGCATCCTCTCCTTATGCCGGATCCCCCCCTCATCCCTTTCCCAGGTAATTAAGTCTGAAGGATAGGCCTGGGTAAAAAGGCTCATGGGAAGATTCACACATGCTCATGGATCTTCACCATCTCACCTCAAACAAGGTGTTAGCTTTGCTTTCTGGAATCAGTGACTAATAATGCAGGGTACAATGGCAACCTACTTCTTGTAATTCTGTGGCCACATTGTGACAGAGGAACCCCACTCGAAGGAAGAAATAATACATGTCAACTCTTGTAAGTAGCTTCCTCATTCGCAAGTCATGTGTAAATAAGCAGCGTGGACTTTATCAGACATAGACATGGAAAAGAGCGATCCCCGAAAAGAGAAACAAACATCTTCTACAGACATTTTCTTTTATGGCAAATCACTTCAGATATTTTGCCCAAGGTTGAACTTTTGAACCTTTCGGCAACGTTTTTTCTCCTATTAGTCAGACTTCCATTACTTTGAATCTGTTGGAGAAATACTGTTTCCTCCACTCTTTGGGTTGTTTTAATGCACTGATATCATGTGTGGCTCTGAACTGTGTATGACCTTGCAGCTGCCTCTTCTTGTGATAGGAGGAGGCAGGGCATTTCAGGTTGTTGATATTTATGAGGAGACAGACTTGCTGTCTCCTAAATATCTTATTTCTATGAAGTGTGAAGGAAGTACGTGACTCTTTCCAGAAGACGTCACAGATGACCCATCGCAGATGACCCGACTTTCTGACACCCGTGGCTGATATCAGCGCCACGTCGATTTACGACTTAGTTGTTATCTCCGTGTTTTGGACTATATAAGCCTGATGTTTTTTGCTGTTCCTTTGAGCAACATACCTCATGTGTGTGAGTTAAACCATATCCTTTGTATGTGATTTAACTCTGCTCCTTCTTGCAAGAATAAATTAGTTACCTGATCATTGATTCTCAACCTGGTGTCGAGTGATACTTTTCTAACAGAATCCAACAATGCCTTGATCATTAAAAAGGGGCAACTTTTGCACACCTTTACTATCACAAGGACCCATTCCACCCTATCCAATAGCAATAGTGGGATTTAACCTGGCATCAGCTACTAATCCATCCGCTTGCTCTTCTTCCATTTAAAATAACTTTTACCATTTGACCTTACACGTAAGTGTGAGGTTCACACATATAGTTGACACATACCGTACTAATTTTTCAAATAACATGTTTTTTTCACATTTCTAAATGTATTTCTTCCTATATGCTTCTTGGTTTTCATGTGTACTCCGTGGAATGTCTTCCAGACGCTTGAAACTCACTTTATAAAATGTAATCTACTGTACCAAAGTCAATGTGTAATTTTAGTTTTGAGGCTGTATGTTGTAAAGAATGAGGAAATATGAACATTGGGAAAATGTCTCGGTTGGTAGCTCCTCTTATTAAATTGTTGCTGTCAAGGTCTTCTGGTCCTGTAGCTACAGCATATAGACTTCATTAAATTCTCTTAGAAACCAATAAAGCGTGTGGATCACATGTCAGCGCAGACGGACAGTTCTATGTTGCGTGTCACAGCAACCTGACATACTCCTGCTGGGTTTTGCAGTGTATTACAGTCAAATTGGCCTCATAAGGATTCTGTACATATGCTCACATGTGACGGCTTAGTAGAGGCATTAATAGCACAGGACCTGATTCACCGCACTCCACGTCTTAACAGGTAGGAAGCACACACACCCTTCATTCTTGACACCAAAATTGCAGCATACACTCCAGATGACAAATTGATGAGGAAATGTCTCCACCATGCACAACGCATTGTCAGAAAGAATCGAGCCAAATGTCTCTCTTTCTGCCATATCGGGTTTGCCGTGCTCTCTTTCGCAGACTTGGGGCTTTGATGATTCTGTGATGGAGTTTTACTTTGACTCCCACATTGATTCTTCTGCTCTTTATACCTTTCAACAATTTCTCAATACCCTTTTTACCCTCTTGTCCTCTGTTCTCTTCAAATGTTCAATCCAATTTCCTCATCTCTCCATCTCCTTTGCAGCCTCACATGGAAGTGGAGAACATTTTTGAAAGGATTTATTTTCATTGCCCAGTCCTCATTCACTTTCCCTCCTACTGCATTTATGACTGTTGGTGCCATCAAAGACAATGGCATTTTGTCTTAATATAACATGTAAAGTTGCTTGTGTTTTTAGATTGTTTGGGTAGTACGAAAAGTATAATTTGTGCTCTCACCTCCTTGGTCAAAGAATATAATACTGTTCTAGTAACCGTAATAGGAAAATAATGATAATTTTGAAGATGCTAGCCAGTGGTCAGAGCCTGCTGATGAATGCTCAGCATAAACACTAGGTGAGAAGATCAGGCCAGAGTGCAAATGGAGCTTTGCGCCCTAATGGCTGTCATTTGTCCTTGCCATATTGGGTGGCAATTGAAGAACTTCAATGGGTGGATGAGGAAGGGTCATTTAGGTTCATTTGAAGCCACATCCTTTGTACTTATGGCACTCATAAATCACCAGGGGAAATGGGAATAATGTACAAATAACATCTGAAGTAAAAAATGGGCCAGTGGCCACTTTCTATTTACATTAAATTATGAAGCAATATTGAACCCTTAATGACTTTGGTGATTCTCTAACTTTTCTTCTATTATCACTCGTTGAGATTTTTGTTATTCATGAGATCTTTCAACAGTTATCAGTTGGATTGTCAAGAGATTCATGGTGTCCAAAGATTGTTGTCCCTTATCCAGTAGAATATGTCAACATTTGACAAGATGGATGTCATATTTGACACTGAATCCAAATGACACTGGATGCTTTTCTTCTACGTAGTGTGCATTCTACATACATGTTTCTCAAGCGCCATCAAGTCAAAATATACATTTGTCATGTAGAGAAACATTCAATATATCTGCAAAAGTAGTGACATACCCATCAGCCTCAGCTGTACTTCGTGTTTAGTGAAAATTAACAAATCTTATCATGGACAACACGATAAATCAAAATGTGAACATGATAAACATTATGCCTAACATAAGAATGTAAGCAATGTCATTGTGAGCATTTCAGGATGCCGTCGTTAGTGTTTAAATGCACAGAAATGCACAGACGAGCCAATAGCATGGCCGCTGACTCATGCAGAGTTGTGTTTTGTCACCTTTCTATCCTTTTGTGGATAATGGTGTCCACATACAATACATTTTCTTGGCAGGAAAGGTCAGGGCATTTGTGTAAGGTGCACATCAACACATACACAACACACACACTAAAACACTGTAGCCCCTTCTGATCAATATTCACTTCCACTGTGGTCAGCTCATGGTCAAGAAAATAGCATTTACTGGTAGTGTGATGAATGCAGGCAGATAATCATGCGCTCCTTGACTGAGATGGTAGTCTTACATTTTATGTCAATGACACTCCAAGTGGAGCTCATACTGTAAACGCTGTCAATCAATATTCCTGGCAGCTCCTGTTACGACTGCTGTTGAATAACAGTCAGCTGACCCCACCTATCTGCTTGACCTTCACCAGTTTTGACACCCACGCACCAGACTGGGGAGTGCAAACACACACACACACTTGCTCACACTGAGGTGTTGCTCACATGCACACACGTAGGGGTAGCATGTGTGAATGCAGAACCACTGTGTTGAGAATGATGGCTTGTCTGCTTCAGGGAGTAATGAATTTATATCCTCCGTCAGCATCACTGAAGGACAGCTGCAATGGCTCTGCTGTAACAGAGCGGACACACACAAAGCTCACACACACACACAAAGCTCACACACAAAGCTCACACACACACACACACACACACACACACACACACACACACACACACACACACACACACACACACACACACACACACACACACACACACACACACACACACACACACACACACACACACACACACACACACACACACCACCGCAGTTATCCTTGCTCTTAAAGGGCCATGTGTGCAAAGATATAGTGCTCTTTTTTTTTTAAATACACATGAGAAAAATAATGTCTTCCAGAGCCTGTTGTGTTATCAGAATACTAAGATGTGAGAGATACAATGGGCCGAGACAAATGACTGTGAGATAAATAAATGTCGGAAAAAACGAGGAAATAATTTTTTTTGCATCCGTTTTTTTTAAGGGTTTGACACTTTTTCATCGATAAGCTATAGCTCTTTGACTATTTCCACTTATCTTATACAATATTTTACTTGTTTAACAGCAAACATGTGGTCAGCACTTCAAGCAGCAAACCAGGCAATCGTTTGGAGAGCGTTAAGATGTATTGATTCAAAACACAGACATTCAATGCATTCTAAATATCAGTTTTACTTGTTGCACTGAAAGTCATTCATCTAACACCTATAATATATTAAATGCCTGCCCATTTATTTGGACAAAGTGTTGGAATTGTTTGTTCTGCACAGTTATTTTGAATGGTACTAGGCTCATATGAAACGTTTTTATGATACATCCAGTATTTTTGGTTTAGAAATGTTAACATTCATTGTTTACATGGTTTTGGTTTCAACCTGAATATGTTTCCTTGTTCAGCTGTTCTTTAAAAAGCCTAAAAATACCCTTAATGTCAGGAGCATCACACTTCATGGGGAAGGTAATGTTGCACAAAATCACAAGGGAGGTAAAGCGACATCGAAAAACATTAAACGTCATATTATGCAACCTCTCTCATTAAAGTGGTGTCGTACGCATCAGAGCTCCTTTTGTACTGTGTCGTTTTAGAAGCTAGAAAGAAACCAACACATTCAACTTCCCCATTGAAACTTGTTTTAGTTATGTTCATAATTACAGTTCTAAGAAAAGCACATATTATCCTTCAGTAACCTTTGCTTAAAGGTGTCTGTACAGGTGCTAATAATGAAAGGGGAAGCGAGATGCCATCTAATAAAAGCTACAGTTATGTAGCCGTTACTGTCACGATCTTTCATTATTGCAGTAGTTTGAATGAGCTTATTCTCACTTTCAAAGCAAAGTTTATTGGCCCTTTCAGAGGATGTTTTTATTATAGGTGTTAGATGGGTTCATGTTTTCTTTGATTCAGTTTACAAAGTATTTTTTTCTCTGTGTGGCATGTTTTGGTCTTTGTTGAAAAGCTATTATAGCCTCGGTGAGATCCCATTCACCCAATACGCCCAGTGGTGTTAACACACATTCATTGTGACGTACAATGGAAAAAAGTTCATTCCTTTCGTACATTTCTGAATGAGGACTAATATTCCGAGGTTGTTCTGTATTTTCTGAGTTCTTGGTCATTTTCCACGGGGGCGTTGGGAGATGGCACATCAGCATAAATACAGCGCTGTGACACCACACCTCAGCAGGAGCCGAGATAGCGTGCAAACCATAGGCGGCTACCCTGAGTTAGGAATTTCATGCTTAGTCACACTGCAGATACTGCACACACACGTATGAGCACACCAAGGAGTCTGCTAGTGAATTTGAATATGAATACAGTACGTGGGACACCTACATCACGTCCTGCTGCACCATACAACTTAGAACAAAAGGTAATTCAATCACAGGCCCGCAGATTTAAAAAGCCTTACACAGAAAATAGCAGGTCTACACCACTGTAATCCAATTATATTACTTACAAAAGAAGCTTTGGCTTTATACAACTACAAACGCACTGTGGCCTGCGTACACACATAGACACTGAACATGTGCAAATAAAACACACTTTTGTGCAATCTCCTCCGCACAAAGCCACATTTCCTGGCCAAAAGCATCCTTTTTTTCTGGTGGAAGAGTAGAGATAATCGTACAGAGAAGCAAAAAGAAGGAGGGGGAGACAGAGAGGAGGGGGAGGCAGCAGACAGTGGGTAAAAGGAAGTTGTTCTGTTGGTATTACATAGTGGTAGGAGGCATTTATTGTGGCTTTTATCAGTCTAAAGTATGAAAAGACTGCACATTAAATGGATTTATATTTGAGCCATTATTAGCTGATCTTTACCGCTCTTTGCAATCCAAACATTTTTTTCTATCTTTGTGAGTCTTTCTTGTTCTCTCATTAAATTATCCTGGTCGAATTGTATTATCTGCATTGCCCTTCTTATAACATTAGCAGCCACATGTATAACAAATCCAATGTTAAATATCTGCATTTGGTCATCCATAGAGCTTTTGTGTCAGACACATACGCTTTTCTTTTGAAACTTTCACCAACCAATCCTCTGTGTTTCTACCACAACTTACTTTAATATCTTTGCCATTTGACTAATCCTGCCATATTCCCTCGCTAAATGGAGGAACCGTCTCTGTTTCTTCTGATATTGACTGTCGGCACTTTAATTATCTCCACCCTGAGAAATTCAATATCCTTTGCTTCACTTTATCTACATTTTCAGATCTATGTCATATTTGAAAAGGAATAGCTTTTACCTTGAGTCAACTCTTAGAGAGTCTTATTTCTCTAGGACTATGATGTGTGTTTTCAGTTAGCATGTGGTCACAAAGTTCCACTGCACAAGATTGGATACATTCACATGTCAGGAAACCAACAGCACACGCTGACAAAACACGAAAACAAGAGACAAATCAACACTCACTCACGCTGGCCGGTCCCAGCGGGGAAGCTTGGGGGCCGATGGTCACCATGGCTGAAGGCTGTAATTACACCGGGCTGTGTGTGTGAAGTGTGTCTCAGATGGGATCAAGTCCCTGCCCTTATCGAGGTCCCTCAACCAAGGAGCACCATGAGTGAAAGACAGTGTGTACACATCGGTGTGAGAGTGTGATACATTTGATACTGAGATAAAACAAAACAATTCCAATACAGAATAGAGGCTTGAGATGTATACATCTAGAGGAAATTGAGGCACAACAAGTGTGTGCAAAAGACTTTTGGAGACACAGAAGGATCGACTGTCCATTTACAAAAGGGAATGCATAAGTCATTTCCCAATCCCTGTGGCTCTCTCACCAAAAGCCGTACACACTCAAGAACAATGTCTCGTATTTGCGCATACATATTTCATTTCACAGCACTTGTTTGCTCAACATAATCCACCGTAGAGCTAGCGGCTTGGCTTCCCGATGTGAGTATGGACAGATTCACTTCTCAGATATCCTATGTTTACTCGCTGTCATCAACGTGAGCCTACAGGTTTAGAAACGCTCTGAAAAAGTTATCAAGTGGAAAACTAATCATGCTGCTGTCAATGTGTTGGGTGACAGTCGAATGGTCACTTTGTGGGGGTCCTCTGGCAAAGTGTAGGGGCCAGAAACTATAATGAGGTGTCAGGCACAGGGTAGAGGGGACAATTGCACACAATCCTGCTTACACATAATCCTACTCGTTATATTTCATGTCATGACACTGGCAGATGACGGTGCGGTCACTGGGACAGAAGAGTGTTCCTTTTGACAGAAGTTTGCAAATCTTGCATATTTGAGTATCCTGCACTCAGTGTGTCATCAATAATAAAGGCCAACACTGTGAGAAGTTTAAGTAAAGAGCTCGGACAGCCCACTGAATCATTTAATGAGTAGTCTGAAGCAATGACACGGCTAACTGAAGGACACTGAGTGCTGTAGAACGGCCGGCCGGACCGTAGTAACATGATCCGGAGTGCTGCTGTTGCTCGGAAACTCAACTGTTGAAATGGAATTGTTGTATTATAGCTTGGATACAATGTAGACTGAGGATGAAGCTAATCAATTAAACATGTCCGTAAGATTATTCAGGTAGCATTCCACTTGTGCCCATTTTGTTTCAAACTGTCTCTGTTATATGCTGTACATATTTTATACCGGCTACCGCCCTGCAGTGGTGCTAAGTAACTAAGTACATTTAAACAGTACTCTACGCAAGTACAATTTTGACGGACTTGTACCTTACTAGTATTTCAATTTTTTGCTACTTTGTACTTATATCCCACTACATTTATTTAAAACCTTTAGTTACAGATATATATTAGAGATAGGATCAACTATTAAATCAAACTTTAGTTACACCTGGATTAAATTAACAAGATACCCTGCTGTAAATAAGGTTATTGAAATGTGTTTCACCTTTAATACATAAACATATTATTCTGAAATGGACCAATCTGCATGAGTACTGTTACTTTTGGTACTTTAAGTATATTTTAATGCTCATATTTTTTTTAACTTTTACCTGAGTAACATTTTGAATGCAGGACTTTTACTTGTAACAGAGTATTCCTACACTCTGGTACTTCTACTTTTACTGAAGTACAAGAGTACTTCTCCTACCTCTTGTGCCCTGATAGTATGACACCACATTTTGTCTTTTGTTCTTCTCGTTAGTTTATAAAGTTTTAAGCAGAGTTCATCCTATCCACAGGTTTCCACTAGAGATAGCTCCACCAAACTTATTCCCCACAAAGCTCTCCCTGGATCAGGCTTTTGATGAGGTGGCCCTGGTGAGGTGCTGTGCAATCAAATGCATCACTACGTGGGCCGGCGCAGTGTCCTGGGAGAGAGGGGGGGGAGCAGGGGGACGCAGGAAGAGAGTGTGGATCGATCACACCACAGTGCTTGGAGAGGCCAGAGTGACCAGCCATGAAATGGTTGCTGTCCCAGGAGCAGGTGCCACCATTACCCAGAGTTCTCTGCCCTGGCTCGGTTGGGATTACCCCAGATACGGATATACATACAAAACAAAATGGCAATCAATGTGTCATGATGATGAAGGATGTCTATGAGTGTGTGTGCATGTGTTATAGGGTGTGGGGTTCATTGGATTTTCCTAGGAAGCCTCTCACTTGAGTGTAGGTGTGATACTTGTGCTGCCTCAGGATGCAGAGGTTTTATATTCCAACAGGATGACATATAATCAGGATTTGTTTTACACCTGGGGTTCCAGGTGAATGGAACTAAGTGCGATTAATGTGTCACATAACAGTAGTCACAGAGGTGATACTGCGTTTGTATCTTCTTAGTGTTGCAATCATGTTATTATTCCCACACTGCCAATGCCTTCCACCTCTTTGCTCTCCAGACAGACCCGTGCACAAACGTGATTGCCAATACCTCCCGGCATATTAATAGAAAAACCACAGCGCATCCAATACCAAAATCTCATCTGGTGGCATGCATAAGGATTCGACTAACTGTTACCTAATACACTCCCTGCAGTATCCGTACCTTATGTGGACAGAACAAGCTTCTGACCACTCTAAGTGCCTTTTTGAAAGTATTATTCCTCTGGTATTGTCTCTCTTTTGTTTGAGAAATAATACGCTTTAGGCAACACATTAAGTGCTGTACCACAGGTTAACGTTTCTTTAGAATGCCCTTGGTAGGAGGCTGGGCCCCATGGGTATCTTCCCCCGGTGCGAATACTGTGTCATGAATAAGTCATCTCTCACCAGGACACAACCCTCAAGTGCAAATGATTGAGATTTCACTCGCCTGCTGTAGCACAGGAACGAACCGTTACTTAGTAGCAATTCTGATGCATATTATAGCAGCGAGCTTTAATGGAATGAAGGAGAGGCGGTGCAGCAGAAGCAGGGGGTGGTAGGAGTATTTGTAATGCCTTCCCCCCACCCACAATCATGCACTCGCTATCAATAATCTTCCCCCGGCAGAGGTGTATTAGAAGATATTCTCCCTGATGGGAACATTTGCGCTCCCTTGTGTTCACTCCTCTTTAGAATGCAGTCTTTTTCTCATGCTTTTCTCTCACTATCTCATTGTAATGAACATTTCATTTTTCAATGCTTTTTACACAATTTATGTTAGAGGCTCAGGGGCAAAGTGGGGCAACGGGAGAAGGGATTCTGCCCCTTATTCTCCTGTGTTTTCTAATGTATTTATTCTGCCCGCTGTCAGTGTCTTTAGGGCCAGCTCATAGTTATTCACGTCAGCGTGTTGTAGAAATTACAAATCAGCCGAATGCCCGAGCGATTCACCAACACACTTTTCATTAAAATAAGCCCACAGAAAAGAATGAGGACCACAAAAGAAAAGGGGAGATAGAGAGCAAGGGGAGGGGGGGGGGGACAGTGAAATACTCTTTCCATCAGCAGGAGTTCTCATGAATATTGTAATTGTGTGGTTATAGAAAAGGAGCGGTTGTGAGCCAATGCGCTGCGATTGACTTTGAGTGAATGCTGTCTCACCTTTTGAATGAATTGAACACTGGTGACAAGGAGACACAAAAGAATGGCCTTTGTGAATGTGACACAGAAGTCATCTGATTCCTACATGCTGCCAGAGGAAGACACAAAAATCATTTTTCTTTCTTTTTCTGGTGTGAAACTTCCAGCCATGACTTGCTGATCTCTGCTGACTTGTTACATTTTCCCTCAGACTTAACAACAGGAACCGTGTGAACCCCATGAGATGGCTGTTCATGTAATGGGATGTAGACATGCAGGGTACCGAAGGCAAATTAATCGGATCAAACCAGCTGGGTGGCCAATGAGGAGCCAGAGAGTCCAGTCGCTCCTCAGCGGCCATCTCCACTCCTAATGCTGCCTGCATTTTTAAAGAGAGCCCCTCCAGTGCCAGAGAGCCTTGGGCATTAGTAATTGCCCCAATGAAGCACCAATCACCTTGTTTCTCTTCTCTTCTACAGGGCTCTCATTTCACACCACGCTGCCATCTCATTGGCCCGTTCAAGACCGAGTTGCAGACACAGAACAAGAGACGGAAAACATTCTTCAACTTTTTAAATAACAGATGATGTCATGTCACAATGTCAAGGAGTTGTTTTATATAGTTCTTTAACAGCGCCACAAAAGTTTAAGAGGTTAATGGTTTTCTGGAGGCAGGAAAAACACATAAACAATGCAGCTGACTGTGGGAGATGTTCAGCAGCAATGTTACATTCTGGATTATGTGACTGATATTACAGAAAAACATGTTTTAGCCAGAATGTCCTCATGTAATGTACTGATGGGATTGAAATGAGCACCTGCCAGGATAACAATTCCTGTGTAATGTTAGCATATCAGGTCACCAGCCACCGTGGTTTTTTCTGTTAAAAAATTGTCAGTGATGAATGCTATATGGTATTTTCCAACCCAGTCTCATAAAAAAACGTGTAATACTTACGTTGGTCCACAACGTAGGACGTAGTATTTCTACAAAAACGCCTCTGAAATTGTAAGATCCCTACGTTTTTTTTCACCATTCATTCCAATGGCTGGCGTCTATGTCACGTGATCTTCAAATTTCTCCCAGCAGAAAAAAAAAACATGGCCGAACTTCGTTTTATTCTCGGTGTAAAATGCCTATTTTAAAGTTAGTTTGGCCATTAAAATGCGTTTTGATGTAATTTGATGCGAGAAATATGAGTTTTTATTTCAGATTATGTGTGCAGTGGATGTACATGATCTTTAGTTTGCTAGTTATTACGAAGATTACTTCAGGAAATTGTGTCTATTCAACGTTTTCATTGTCACCAAGGTGGTTGCTAGGGATGCTGCTATCGATATTATTTCTGTTATGTTGTGTAACAGTTGAATGGTGTAATCTTTATTGCTATCCCCTTCCCCGTCAATGTATAGTGTTGGTCCACAGCGCAAACGTATTAGTTTAACAAAATCCGCATCTAAAATGGTGGCATAGATACGTTATTTTCCCCTGTGCAATTCCAGTCTCACATCTCACAGCACATCGTCATAAACAAATACCGGAAACAGACCGAAAACACTTTATTCCGAGTGTGCTTGCTTTTCTCTTTGGAGGTCATCACATGACGGCATTGTAATACATGGTTCGGCTGCATTACATATTACATATCTGCCGTAGTTCTATATTTATAGAGCCCTGATGAGAAGACTTCTAGACAAACATGAGGAACTGAAAACGTGACGTGGATCATAAATATATCAGCCATTAAACAACATCTTACATTTCTTTTCACACAATACGTCTCCTTGCAGTATCAACACTAATTCGGCTGACTTTTATATTTGATCCAATTGGTAGATAGGCTGTATTTACACCATAAAGGTGCACAGCTGATATAAAGGGACACCTAGTGGTTAAAGCATGTTATTGAATTTCATTATTTTTATTATTAGATATTAATAGGATCCCTATAAAGTATATTCATTACTCGTTATTCTCTACTAATAGTTAATTAAACACTGTATATAATGACTATTTTGCACATCCCTTTCAAGATTTCAAGATTTTCTAAGGTTTATTGACATATTATACACAAACGGTGTAGTTATGCAATGAATGAAAAACTTTGTGTATACCTCCAGCAATGTTAACTATGTTGAAGCACTTATTTTAGCTGATATTATACATATGTATTATACTCTTATATAAGATGTATGTAGATAGTATAATAAATGTGCAGAATACGACAGTTTAATGGTGGAGGTACACACATATTGATCAGATGTCTTGTAATGCACTGTTGAGGAATCTGCGACCAAAGTTTTTCATCCCCGACCTTTCCAGGTATTGAACAATCAATAAATATAGAACACAGAATTATTCAATATAAAACACAGAATTTGTGTGATTATACTAAATGATTTACAAATAAACACCACTGCATATTTACAACTGTTACACATGCTGATGTAACGCAAATGTTTCCAACTTGGGATCAATAAAGTATATCTTATCTTAAGATGATCGATGGCTACTGCCATATTTGCAAAATGTGCCTCTGAACCTTGACAAGTGCATGTTTCAGGCTCATCAATAAACAACAGGAGGGGTCACAGACATAAGACCAGCTGTTAAATAAAGCTCTTCTGACCTTAGCTGGCATGTGGGTAATGCTGCCCATTATGGACAAGCAATTTTCACCCATTTA
Source organism: Gymnodraco acuticeps (assembly GCF_902827175.1). Lineage (NCBI taxonomy): Eukaryota > Metazoa > Chordata > Actinopteri > Perciformes > Bathydraconidae > Gymnodraco > Gymnodraco acuticeps. The sequence goes on from NW_022990990.1 coordinate 1,617,102, forward strand.
TTAATTATATGTTTTACATTTGAGTGTTTCCTATCCCCTAAACCTCCAGGGATGGACACAGTTTAATACTGGCCACTTCTTATTATGGGAAATACGAAAACGTCTTTTAAAACTACAACTCCCAGTAGAGGAGTGCCATAGAGCATGTTGCGAAGGTTGCGAAACACAATAGCCAGCATGTGTAGTTCTGGGGACGGGGTGGGGGACGGGGGACGGGGTGGACCCGTTCAAATCCAGTTTTGGACAGTCTGCCGTGGTTCCATCCCATTTCAAGTGCTGTTCGACGCTCGGCACACTCTCCAATCACAGAGCTTGAGGACTATCACGGGGTTTGTCAAGCGAAGCGGAGAGAATACTTACTTCCGGGTGTAATATTCTGTAAAGCAAATGAGCTGCTCCGACCCTCGGTCCTGACCATGGGAGCCTGCCTGTGCCTGCAGACCTCCACTCTCAGGACAGTTAAATAAATAAACACAAGGATAATTATGTGTCAGAAATAATATCGATAGCAGCATCCCTAGCAACCACCTTGGTGACAATGAAAACGTTGTATAGACACAATTTCCTGAAGTAATCTTCGTAATAACTAGCAAACTAAAGATCATGTGCATCCACTGCACACGTAATCTGAAATAAAAACTCATATTTCTCGCATCAAATGACCAGGGGCGCCGCCAGGGATTTTGGGCCCCATGAAAATATATCACATTGGGCCCCACCACCAGGCATAGGCCACTTTGTTTATAAATTATCTCGAGGGCCGTACCAAATGGTCTAGTGGTCCGTATACGGCCCGGGGGCCGGAGGTTCCCCACCCCTGCTTTAATATAATAACATTAGTATTAATATCATAACCAACATGTAGATGATTAACATTTTGTTTACCTAATACAGACTGATCACTCAATGCTTCAAACTGTCTATCATCCTAAATAGACTAAAAGCAGTTGTTTGTTTTATATAGATCATTGGCTATGTGGGAAAATACTGTGTTTGAAATGTATAATTTAAATTAGATGTTAGCTTCTTGTTATATATATATATATTAGGGCTGTCAAACGATTAAAAATGTTAATCAGATTAATCACAGTTTAAAAATTAATTAATCATGATTAATCACCATTCGAACTATGTCCAAAATATGCCATTTATTTATGCATATTGTTGTGGGAATGGAAAGATAAATGAAAGAAGGCGGATATATCCATTTAACATACAGTATCTATGTTTATTATAACATTTTTCTGCGTGTCAAAATGAAAGACAACCCACACACCTATCAATCATCAAACCGTGGGGTCTTAATTCATTACGTGTTGATTTCTATCAACGGGTACTTCAGGAAAGTCGACGGGGGGTGGGCTAGTGGAGTACTTCGTGACCACAGAGTGTGAACGTTGTGATCAGCTGTTTTAGCTCAGTTCTCCAGTGAAGGGGGGGGGAGAGAGAGAGTCTCCCTCCGTAGCCGGTTGTAGTTTTGGCACAATTCCGTTGTACAGACCGACGTTAACAGCAGCCCTGTCTGTGCACACGGAGACCGACTCTGTCGTCCGGTGATCTAACCGCCTTCTGGAAAAGTTTCACAAGTAGCCTACGTCGGTACGCAAATGCGCTTTGTGACACAAGTGACGGTACGCATTTCAGAGAGATTACGCACATAACCTGCGTACCAGTTATGTGCACCCCTGTACTACAGCAAAAGTATTCTCCGTCGGGACTTCCTGCAACAACACCACGCCGTTATCAAAGATGTTCTATTGAGAAGACGATCACTACGTGACAAAAGTTTTCAAAACCGTGGCTACTGAAATCAATCTTACTAACTGCTGTCTGTGCAATTTACTCCGCGCGAGTTGGCAGACTTTATTTTGCTTACTTTAACATCATTTTTCATGGTGAGGCTATGCGATTTCTTGGTATGGGTGTAGCCTACCCCAGCCATACCCTGGCGCTGCCACTGGTGGCACGTATGGGGCGGGCCATTCTGCACATGCGTTAAATGCGTTAAATATTTTAACGCAATTAATTCAAAAAATTAATTACCGCCGTTAACGTGATAATTTTGACAGCACTAATATATATATATATATTTTTTTTGTATTCCAATCTCCCTTCAGATATGTTAAGTGGCATGTCATTCAACACAATGCTGCTCACCTCCTTCAGTTGGGAGAAAAGCTGGTTCAGGTTCAGCATTCTGGGGGGACAGGGCTGCTGAGCCTAAAGATGGATCTGTTGGACCTGGCACCAGGGGGAGGGACAACTGATTTAGTATGAATAGGCGCTAAAAATGTGCCTGCATTTATTAAAGGTAGGTAGGTAAGAATGGAGAAACCAGCTCGAGTGCGATAGAATTTGAAAATACACAACCGAAAAAAATCTGCCCCTTCGTTCAGAGTACCTTACAGAGCCCCTCCTCCAACACACACGAACGGGCACATGACCAATGAGGGCACGAGATAAGTTTGTGCACAGATGTAAGGCTGACAGGCAGGTAGGCCATCCAGTTATTTTAACCGGGCCGGCTAAAATGATTGGTCGTGCTTTTTACAGCGCCACAGCTTCCACAGATGACATTTCTGTATGTATTTATTGTCAAAGCATTTAATGTGTTCATTGCTATCGGGATGTTAAGAGCATTCCATGGAATATAACAAAAAGTGTTTCTGAAGTGAATTACCTACCATACCTTTAAATGTCAGCTAAAAGAGCAGTGAAATGAAAGACCTCTGAATTTTCTGTAAATATATTAACAGTACTTAATGTCAGCTTAGTAAACAAAAAAACATTAGCTAACAGACTAATTTCCACCACTCATGAACCACACCCACCTTTTCTTGTGAAAAACTGGGTGACATACTGTCGCCCTTTAGTCCCTCTCTCTTTTCTTTCTCTCCTTTCTCTTCTTTTCTTAGAGCCTGACTTTGTTGGTCGTTGAAACATGGTACAACACACTTACTTACGTAAGCTAAGTACTAGCATCCCTCCTCACATGCTTTCACTCTCTGCACCGCGTTTGGAGGCAGGACCAAACCATTACATGTAAATAGAAGGGGGTGTACAGAGGCTTTGGGTAATTAACTTTTGGAAGAAAATAAGTTAAATGAATCGTAAGTTTAGTGAGTAATTTATTAATATAACGTTCTATTAATATTAATTAATGAGGAATGATGAAAGGTTACTTACATTTTTTTTCTTAATGTTCTAAACATTTTGGGGCCCCTGTCAGTCACGGGCCCTTAGAATCGTCCTAACTTTTCACCCCCTTACGGCGCCCCTGCAAATGACATCAAAACGCATTTTAATGGCCAAACTAACTTTAAAATAGGCATTTTACACCGAGAATAAAACGAAGTTCGGCCATGTTTCTTTTTTCTGCAGGGAGAAATTTGAAGATCACGTGACATACTGTAGACGCCAGCCATTGGAATGAATGGTGAAAAAAAACGTAGGGATCTTACAATTTCAGAGGCGTTTTTGTAGAAATACTACGTCCTACGTTGTGGACCAACGTAGTTATTACACGTTTTTTTGTGAGACTGGGTTGTATTTTCTCATATTTCTACTTTCTGTGTTCCTGATTCAAAAGCCTTCTACATAGATTTCAGATATTGTTTTTTTTAAACTTCATTTCAGACCCTGTTCTGTGTCAGAAGCAGCGCTGATTAATGACACATACATCCAGGTAAGAATGAAATACTCGTATGACAAACATTTAAACCAACTACAATGCTACTTATGTAATGTTCAAAGTTCCCAAAGCAGGAACGTGGGGAATAAAAAGCAACATTTTACTAAACTTTAAAGAAAGATAGCATCACTTGTTGGATCCCAGCTTAGCAGGGTTTCTCACAATTGTAAATATAAGATGGCAGCAGCAGGAAAAACAACAACAAAAACATGCTAATAATAGAGATAATAACAGTAATTATAGATTGGTGGTCCATAGGAGACTTCAGACAAAGAGGGCAAAGGGGCAGCAGCTGCAGTCACCATAGCCACTGTACTCGCACATTACTAAGGTGTAGAATTACTTTGAATACATCGGCACGTATTAAGAAACATATTAAATGTTTTTGTTTTGTTCATTTAACTTTAAGGATTTGGGCTACCACCATGTTGCACAGGGTTAAAGAAAGTAGCAGGCAGTGTGAAACAAATTAAAAGATTCAAAGGATTACTCCGGAGCATGACAAGACAACCTTGTTCCTCTAAATAATTGGATTGCAAGAGCTCAACGGAGGGCAGACAAAATAAAGTGAGGCACATGAATTCCCATCATTGTGGTGGGTCTTCCAAGTCTTAGTTAACACATGCTGCAAATTGCTTAAGAAACTTCTCATGCAAAATGTATTACATTTCTTTCCGACTAATGCTCAATCTGATTCCTTATGCTCTTTGAAGTATTTCCATCCATATTTGAATCTCTCCATTCTTAAAATATTCTCTGATATCATGACAGGAACCGATTAGGAACTCAAATTCCAAAAGCTTTCAAAACCTTAAGATTTCAACCGAGTTACTTCATCCATTAAATCGTAGAATAACCTACGCACGGTTAAATCTTTTTTTTTTAGAGCAACACGAGCCATACATTTGTTGGATTTTAGCCAGTTGAGCATCTGACTAATTTGATTCAGAGCCCATAAATATTCCTTTGAACCACGTGAAATCGTTTGTAGTTCAGGCACGTTCTTATTAATTCAAATGTCCGAGTGCTATGCTTTTCTATATGATGTACAACCCATAAACATGTAGGCAATGACACATACAAACAAACAAGTTAAGACCAGATCAGACACCTAAAAGTATATAGATGTGAATGCATATATACATGAAAATGAGCAGAAAGTGTTTTGATGTTAACATGCTCTCCAAGGGATCTGTGGATACGTAATTTTTAATTATTTTAACATTCATCGCTGTGGGCCTGGACTGTCTGTGCTCAGTGTCTGCACCCTGCATGACAATTAGCGCCTTACATAACTACGGCCCACATTTGCACCACACACAGGCAAAAGGGTGCATACATTCACATGCAGAAATGCCAAGGGGCGCACATAAACACGGATAAAAACATAAACATACAAACTTTAAACCCACATTGCGCCTCCCTCTGTCCTGCGGGGACGTTTCAGTTAAATTACCTCATACTCTTGCTCCTTTAAACTCTGCCTTCCTTTCCTTTATTGCTTTTTTTCGTGTGAATATGTGTCCCCTATATGGGGTCGTTACTAAAAAAAAGTAATATATTACATATTACATATTACTTTTAAAAAAAGTAATATATTACACTACTTCGTTACTCTCTACATAAAGTAAATCGTTACTTTACTCGTTACTTTACTCGTTACTTTACTCGCAGGGCCGGCCCGCCCCTCCCTACAGGCAGATCACGCAGACTGCGGCGCACCTACAGTGTAAGCGCGCCACAGTTTTGCCTCTGCGAGACTCCACTTGCACCCCCAATTACTATTGCATTAAGGAAGACATAACACAAGTCTTTCTTTTTATATGCTCTAAAATAGGCTACCAGCCTACCACAACAAGCTAACAGTCTGTGAAACGTCAAGACATTCATTAATGAAACCAGTTCAAGACGCATTATTCTTATCATTCTTTATGAGCGCAGTAACGGTAAGGTATCTAATTACTTATTTATTTAGTATTCCATAACTTAGTAACAGAGATGGTCAAACTAAAGTGGTAGAGACATGGCAGAATTCCTACAATGAAGCGGGGCATTGAACTGTTCACCCGTGAGAGGGCGATCAACAAAAGAGAGCGAGCGGCCCCGTTGAGGGAGTTTACCATGGATGTATAATAATAACTGGATACAGCGTGGGAGGCGGGGCCTCATTCATTCCTATGAGAGCTGCTCATTAGCGCATGATGATAAAATGGCCCACCTTTTGAGAGAGTGAAACGTCACAGATTACCCAGCATGCCTGAGAAGTACCCGTATGTGCACTCATAGAGCATGCGCAACTTTAACCAAAATGCTCGTTCACATCAAGCACGTCAATTTGCGTACACGTAACAGCACCGCGCGTTCATGACAGCATGGTAATGGATTGTTGTTATCATGGATTTGATATGAACGAGGCGGCAGTTAGCAGCTAGCGGCTAGCTAGTAATGATGCTAATGTACACATCAATCGTTATGTACTTATATTACGCTGTAACAGGATCTAGTGATATCCAACAGAGCTTCATTTAGCATGAAATAATTATTGCACTGTATATATATATATATATATATATATATATATATTTATATACAGTGCAATAAGCTTCTTAGTGCAATACGAAGCTACAGGGAAGTTAATAATGTCGGTAATATTAACTTTATTTAATACAACATTTACGGTACAAGATTTAATCATACAGCCCATGTAGTATGACAATTAATTACAGCAAACATGTGCAATATATCCATTATTACAGCTCCGTGGGATGGCAGTAAGACGATATGGGCCCGTTCTTATCCATGGGTAAAGATAAACGCAACTCACATTGGTTCCTCATACAGCATCTCTGTAAACTACGTGTATTCACTGAATTTCACTCTCTGCCTTTAACGGCTCGTTGTAGCTCCAATAGCTTCAGCCCCCACCCTTCCTGTGAGCACAGTGTGCTCTGATTGGTCGGGACACGTAACATGAACGTGCCGGGCGGCGCGGTCCCGTGGGTTAGATGCGCGTTCATAATGCAGAGGGAAATAACTCTCAGAATAACGTTATTAGCACATTTTTACAACTTGAGGAACGAATGTTTTTAATAAGGGCTATACAAGTGTTCATACTGGGTAGTTTATTTAGTTTAAAAAAAAGGATCCAACGAGTTACAGACCACTCTTTCCCCATGTAAGTCAATGGGAAAAAGTGTTTCCGGGCCTGGCAACCAAACGGAAGTGTAGTACCGCCGTTTGGCCAGCACGAATATTTTCATCTGAGTCCGGCGCACTTCCTGGGGGCTTGGAGTTTACAGATGAAAAGACTCAGCCATGTTTATGCAGCACTGCACGTGGAGATGTGGTCTCGCAAATCGCGCAGATTACATAGGCCTACATGTATATAAACCATAGACTGTAAACCTGCGGCGGAAACCCCTCTTGTCTGTCAGTGAGTGTGATTATTTTATAAAAGTAACGAAGTAACGCGTGTCGGGGCAATGTTAGTAACTGTAGTGTAATAAAAAAATATATAAAAGTAACGCGTTACACTACTCGTTACCAACAAAAGTAATATTATTACACTAACGCGTTACACCCAACTCTGGTCCCCTATCTTGGTAAAAGACCTCCAGTGGCACATCATCAGTATATATGTGTATATTTCTCGATAAATCCTTCTTTTAAACACCTTCCCCCATGCTCGTCTGCCTCTCTGTCCTTGGTGGTTTCCTCCGTAATGGCCGAGGTGATGAGATGTTCGACTCTCTGAACACAAACTGCGCAGGCCATCACAAACACCAATAAAAACTAAGAGCTGTAAATGCTTAAACCGGTCACCCTTGCCCCAGGCTAGCCATCAGCATATTAGCTCAAGTGGCTGTGTCTATACGTGCATTTATATATTTATATTGGTCGGAATGTGTGTGTTTTCCAAGCCCTTCAGTGCTTCCTTTCATCCTATCTGTGATTGCTGTATAGGCTCTGCACCCCTCTCTGAAAGCTTACCAATCAGTAACTTAGATGAGGAGAAAGAATGTGAGCTTGATAGCGTGAGACGGAGGGAGAAGAGGTGGGGGTGTGTGGCCAGGTAGTAATGAAAAGAGGTAAAATGCAGCCGAGACAAGAGCAATTGTTGAAGAAGACCTGCGGCGAGAGTCTACAGAGAGAATATGCAAAGAGAAGAAAGAAATGTAATAAAGGAGATTTCCTATGTTCCCTTGGTGATCTGAGTCATCGACTGGATAAGCTGCTTTGTGAGTTCAGATTAATCTCACCGTGAAACTATGGGGTGTGGGTTTTTGAAAAAACTGAAAGCCAATATTAGTTATTTTAATCAAACTCCCAAACTTCTTCAGCAACTGTTCCAGAAATGTTCTTTTTCTTCTGTCTGAAAGCTTTTGTGTGCGGTGCATTTGGGGTTTTAATACCCCCATCAAGCGACCGCCGCACCTTTTAACCGGTAGATCTGCAGTCAAAAGCCCCACTTGCTATTTTGCTTCACCAATAAGTTCCCTGAAAATTGGATCCAGGGCTAAAGAATTGAAGGTGATGAGCACCACAGCCGAAGCAATCCACGGGCCTTGAATGAACGTATTTACGGGAAAGTGAACGGATCAAATCCAATTGCCTCTTCACTGACTTAAGACAGTCCCTTAGTCACGTCAGAGAGGTAGGGGTTTAATGAGGTTGTGACTGCCGGAGGATCTTTAGCGGATGAGTGAGTTACAGAATATAGAGGCACTGCGACATACGACTCAGTGTGGAGCCGGTGATTCTTTGTGTATACAGCGAGAGAGCTCACAAAGAAAGGACATTTGACCATGATTTTTTTGTTCATTGAAAGGTGTACTGACTCTTCAAAAGGGAGAAGCACTTTATGACGTCTTTTTACATTTTAGCTTTGATTTTCACTCGCTGCCTCGGTAAACAATGTGCTGGTCCAAATCTTTGTCCCACTAAAAGCTTACTGTCAACCAGCTCTCCCAAATAGGATTGTCTTATTCTGAAAAGTTGCACGATCAAACCAGACACACAGAACAACAACAAAGGATAAAAGAAACCAAAAAAGAAAACCTGCCTTTAGACACCCACCCACCCTATTCTCCTCTCCTCTCTTCTCTACTTTGCTTTCAAGCCGAACACAAAGTAGTTCTAATAGGAAATCTGCTCAGCCCCTTCATCCTCTCAGAATTATTTTTTGCAGACTGAATTATTATTTATTTTTGCTTACTGCTGCACTCTTTGACCAAGCAGAGGGAACACAATCTAACTTTATCTCATACATCCAAACAAATGGCTCTTAAAAGTGTTATCTATGTAGAAATATTGTAATGTTTGTCTTACATTTTGATTTCTTTTTACATATATTGTATAGCTTACTGTTGTTTTTCTTGCTTGGAAAACACATTTGAAATGCAAATCAATGTTTCAAATGGAACAGGCCCTTTCATATTTAGCTCTCACATTATCTAATCGCTATTTGATTTCACATGTGAGGCATATCTAAGTGAAATCAAATATTCTTTTAAACTCCCCCACCACCCCAAACATTATCCATTGAATTCTACTGCGGGGGGCTGAGTAGACTACTAATGTGCCGGCAATTGAGATCTTAAGTGTCCTTTCACACTCTAATCAAATTGATAAGGTAGTCCTACTGCAAGGGCAATCTGGCTGTCCTCTGCTTTGAAAAATCCTTAGCCTTTAGTTTCTCTATCTATCTCTTTTTCTCTAAGTCTCTCTGTGTTTGTCAGTTCAATTCAATTTCAGTCAGATTCCATTCAATTAGGTTTTGATTGCATTAAAGAAGAAATGGATAACTTTCCCCCCTAGCATTTCCAAGTGGTTTTATAGTTGGTGCTGCTGTCGGATCTCTTTCTGTTTCCCTCAGAGCTACCAATAACACACTGCAAACAAACTGCACAATGGAGACCTTTATAACATATTATAGGTCTGTTTGTTTTCATTTCAACCACAAGATCGATCTGTAACTTCTTTAGCAACATGGCTACTGCTAGCAGCCTGGCAACAAGAAAACCATAGGCATCCCAAAGAACTACAAACCCTGATGTAAGTGTCACCATAACAGTTAAACACCTTAATAAGTAGGTACGATTAGTTTACTGATGTATTTTAGTATAAGAAGGTTTTTGATCACAATTATTTCCTTTGTCTTCTCCATACTTTTACCTTGGAGTGTTTCCACTGTTAAAATGTCCCCAATGTCTGCTACATAGAGATATCGTATATATTGGTATTTTTATTTTATTCTCTTAGTGAAATGCTCCCTGGTAGAAAGTTATCGTTAGGCTTTTATTGTGAAATGAAAACGCCACACATCAGCAGATTTAATTGATTGGAAAGGTAAAGGGGATCCAATTATATAATTAGTGAAGGTTTAATTATTCAATAGCCATATAGCTTGGGTACTTTTTCTGCATTTCCCATTATCTTCATGGAGCATTTACCATTTTCTAGGTCATTATTTTGGTTTTCTGGCCCAAACTTTACTGTCAATTCTCTCATAGACTAGTCCTCAGCTGCGTTAGTCTGCTGTTTTAATTGAAAATGCTTAAACTTAGCACTCCCTGCCCAACACAAGAAACAAAGGAAGTCAAAATGACCTGTTAGAGCAGGCGCCAACTCTACAAGAGGCTGAGACCTCACCTCAGCTGCTCAGGATCCAATCTGCTACCGTTTGATCTCTTTCCCACTTTCCTGTCTCAGCTTTTCATTCCAATAGCATAGGCAACAAGCCACAAAAAAAGGAATCTCAATCTTCTCTATTTAATACAACATGGATTCCAAATGGCTCAAGCCCCGGTCAGATGAAGGGTCAGGCCATCAGGCAGACCAGACTAACATATTCAACCTAACAACCCCTCTGCCTCTATCTATCTCCTACGTAGGGGTTGGGAGAGGGGGGATGGCAGGTTAACAAGGGTCTTACATTTTGGTCGTTTTGCTAGAACAAGGTGGATGACATCACACCTCAGCCCTCCTCAAATGGCGTACTGAGTATGTTACAAATGTAATATTCTGATAATGATGTAGCCCTTGGTGCAAAAGCTCAATGTGAATGGTGTTTTGAGCCAGGTGTATATCTGTTTCTTTCCCACTGTATTCCCCCCCTCCCCTCCTTTTCTCTCTTCTTCTATCTTGCTATTCTCATCCGTATTTCTCTGAGGTCTACGAAATCTCTGATCGTCTGTCTCTCTGTTGTTTCTAAGATAAAGCCACCTTCGCTGTTTGAGATCAAAGAGTGAGTTTGCATAATGGCAAAAGAGACCGGTGAGAGTGGAGGAATAAAGCAGGGAAGGAGGGGACTGTGGATTCAGTTTAATAATATGAAATGCAAGGCTGACACTTTCCCTGAACCCTCTCTTTTAAGACTCTTCTTATACGCCATTCCAACCATGACCAAGTACATCTTATAGGCAGTTTGGATTTTACACTCGCTCATTGCTTCCAGTATATACCTATTGAGGAAAAGACTATTGCCTTTCATTCTGCACCTTACCATTTTTAGAATTGCTTCATGGCAACCACTATTTTCAGTTTATGGAGAGCAACAGTTTTCTTTGTAAAAAGGCATCACACGCATGTATGAGTTCACAACATGGGTACAGCTGGGAAACATTCATTCAAGTTTTTACTGGATTTATTCTCCTCCCTGTATACTATTATGGGCTAAGGATGTTGATCTGTTGTGATTCTTCCTGGTTATGTGAGATTGGAATTCAGGCATCATTTGCATCAATAGCCACTGCTTCCCAGGATTTTGTTTTCCATGACAGATGTCTCAGGGAGAAAAAATGGCTCTCACAGCGATATCTTAATAGAGTTCATTGCTTCACAGGGAAATTGGTGTTCTTCAGGAAATTGAAATTAGAGTTGAGTCGTGTAGAGTCAAATAATTAATTAGAAAATAAACATGGGTTATCAAGTGTTTTCCTGCCTCATTGCTGTCTATTTGTGATGTTTGGCAGGGATTCACAGCGCGCTGATGACATTAGAGATTGTGTGGCTGCATGAGTGCTTTGTATTTTAAGGACTAGTGGCAGGGAAATAGAATCAGTGCATTACAAGTAGACCCAGAAAAAAAAAACGAGCAACAAATAAGCAATGGCTCTGTTTTTCACACTCCAATTCTTAAATTACACTCTCATTTTTATTCATTTTTGTTTAAAGCTAGACTTTTTTTGACCAGATGAAGTTTATTGAGAACACAGGGGAATCATTTTAAGATAGATTTGCTTGCAGAAGTATTTGTAAGTCAGGTTACAATCGATATGAGCTGAGGTGAGCAAATTAAGGTGGTTTTTATTGGCAACACATAGATATCTTCAAGGTCGCTGCTGTGTGTAAAAGTCAGACGGATCAGTACAACTATACTAAATGTATTTCTTTGTCCGCAAAGAAGAAAAACTGTTTCCCCAATCAGAATCTGAGACTTTTTGAAGGAGGTAGTAAATATAACAATATCTAAAGGCAAACCAGTTTATACCTGTTTTTCGTGTGTCTTTGTAGTCTGTAAAGTATGATGAATTGCACAATGGAGGATTTGGATACAATCTTAAATACCACTCTTTGCTCTAAGGGATTCATCGAGATACATTTTATAGATAATCTTAAACCTTTTTGGGAATAATGAAGGATTTGATCAGAAAATTATAAAACCAAATAATTGAATACCTGACCTGATTCTTCGACAAGTGTGTCTACAGCCTGGGGAATGTTACTCTGTGATAATTTTTATTCTGCAGGGAAAGCTATTCAAGTAATTGAGACTTTAATATTTTCTGGCAAGCTTAATCATGACATAATGAATTATAAAGGTGCTCGAGGCAGCCAGGTACCGGCAATAAACATATTGGACAGGAAAGGACGCAGCTCAGAATGCCACAAGCAATATTTCAAGTAGATTTCAATCTGACTGAACTTAATGGGATTCAGGCTGTTAAATATGTATTTATTTAATTTCACTTACCGATAACTACAGTTTAAGGGGGATTTATCAACCAATAGAAAAAGGACCCATCAACTGCTCAAAAATGTACGTGTGAATTAGGGCCGGGACTCGATTAAAAAAAATTAATCTAATTAATTAGAGGCTTTGTAATTAATTAATCGAAATTAATCGCATTTTTAATCGCATATACATATTTGACCTAAGAACAGTGAGAAGCAATTTTTTTTCACATGGATTTTAGTATACCATTAGGCGCATTCACACCGCAGTACTTTTCCCACAAAGGTTCATGAGAATTTAGTTCATGAGAACTCTTTGAACCTGGGGGTGGATTAGGCAAATGAAGCCGCTGACGTCACTTCTTCTTCTTCTGCTTTGGGTTTACTGGCAGGCCGCAAACCACTTCACGGCGTATACTGCCGCCCAAAGTCCCCGGCCGGAAGTCCCCGGAGTTGGGGAAGGCTTCAGTAGAAGCTGCTGGGAGTCCCAGCAGCTTCTACTGAAGCCTTCCGAGTAAATCGCCAGAACGCCGACACCTCCTCATCTCCACCGCTCCCATGTTTTATTTTGTGTTTTAAGTTAGTCTCTCTGCGTTTCTGCGCTGGGCTAATGCTAATAATGCTAATAATGCTAATGCGAGGATAATAAAATGGCGGCTTCACAAAACTTTTTGGGAGTTTTACGGGGCGTGGTTTGCAATCCGCCCAGCCAATCCGAAATATAGCTCTTTTCTCACAAGAGAGCCGCACGAAAGTCCCTGCTCTCTAGCAGCTCTCTGCTCTCTAGCAGGGACTTTCGTGGGGGTAAAAAGGTTCTCATGAACTAATTTTAGTACCGGCTCTTTTTGGTGTGAACGCGATAAAAGAGGCTAACGTCCACGCTAGCTGCTATATGTTTTGCATTGAGGTGATACTTGAGGCTTGATGTGCTGCGGTGATATGCGAATTCCTTTTTGCATAATTTGCACACAACCGTGCTCTTATCGACGCTTCCATCCGTCCGTTTTTTAAAACAACATTTCCCACTGTTGTTCACTGTGGTTTGTTGTTGTCTGAAGTCATGAACGTTAGTTGGTGCTCCAGTATAATCGGTACGCCTGAAACTCATCCAGTGAAAAATAAGTGCGATTAAAATGCGTTAATTTTTTTAACGCGTTAATTTTTGTGTAATTAATTAATCTTAATTAACGCGTTAAAGTCCCGGCCCTAGTGTGAATACATCATGTCTAATTTGTTTACATGTCATTATGACCATGTAAATACTTACTTGCTGGTGAATGACTGGATATTGGCACTGATGGACATATATTAAGAAATTGGTAATAAACTCATACATTATAACACAATTATATCCACAGATTTATAATCACATTACAAATTGTAAGCCAGGTCATCACCAGAGGTGGAAGAAGTACTATTAGATTCAAGGTTCTTTATGTAGTCATACGAACATAGCTACAGTGTAGTTATGCCAATGAAAATCTTGTGTCACAGGCTTCTCCAACAGTGCAACACAAAACACAGATAAACAGAAAAATATAGTGCAAATGGGGCGAAGCCTGTGAGCTAGTTCAGGCAGTCAACTCGAGCACTTATGCTGCATTCATATATAACGCCCTCTTGCCACTCTACAACCAACCAAACAGAGTCTCCTTAATATGCCGCTCTATTTAACCTGCAGATCTCTCTCCATGCATTGCTTGCTGCAGCTACCTCTACGTCGCTGCTGCTTGCTGCCCCACCACCACCCCAGCTTCCACCCCAGCTTCCACCTGTAGGCTCGGGGGTTAGTTATTTAATCATCACTCATCGTGCTATGTATATCTATGGAGTGATGATGCCCGAGCCTAGTCGCCAAACTCAACTATATGCTGCTTCTAATAAACATGTTAAAGGAACACGTGAGTTGTCTGACTGAAATAGTAAATAGTAATACAAAAAGAAAAATAGTTTAAAAAAAGTGAAATAGTGCAATAAGAGTCTATATGCAAGTTATTGAAATAGGATGTATAGGTAAATAGATAAATACTTTTAAAATAATTTTTAAGTAGCAGCCAGATGAATATTAAGGATGTTGTTTCAACAGTTCAGGTGTTTAACAGATTTTGTTTCAGCATTTCAGGTGTTTAACAGTCTTATTGCCTGTGGGATGAAACTGTCCCTGAGTCTGGTGGTTTTAGCCCGGATGCTGCGGTAACGCCTGCCAGACGGCAGCAGACAGAACAATTTGTGGCTGGGGTGATGGGGGTCACCACGATTGAGGTCGGGGCAGCTGCCGTACCAGTCCGTGATGCAGCCAGTCAGGATACTCTGCAACTTCTACAGGTGCACCATAGAGAGTCCATGTTGAACCTCCTCAGCCTGCGGAGGAAGTAGAGCCGCTGTCGAGTTTTTTTGGTGATGGTGGTGGTGTGAAGAGTCCATGTCAGGTCCTCAGTGATGTGGACACCGAGGAACCTGAAGCTGCTGACTCTCTCCACCGTAGTCCCATTGATGGCGATGGGGGCGTTTCCCTCTCCCTGCTGCTTCCTGTAATCCACAATCAGCTCCTTGGTTTGGCTGACGGTGAGATGGAGGTTGTTATCCTGGCACCAAGATGTCAGGTTTTCGACCTCCTCTCTGTACGCCGTCTCGTCGCCATCGGTGTTTTGGCCGATGACGGTCGTGTCGTCAGCAAATTTCACGACGGTGTTGGAGCTGTGTGTGGCCAGGCAGTCGTGTGTGAACAGGGAGTAGAAGAGAGGGCTGAGCATGCAGCCTTGAGGGGCTCCGGTGTTGAGGATCCTTGTACTTAAAGGGGACCTATCATGCAAAATGCACTTTTTGACGTCTTTTATAAATAAATGTGTCCCCGGTGTGTCGGGGAACTCACGCAGCGTCAGAAAATAAAACCCTCTCTCTTTTCCTCCGTACCCAAATCTCTAAAAACGGGAGTACAACGGAGCTGATCCAGATTTGCGTCCGATATGACGTAATATCGAAAATGTGGACCCACGGCACTATCAGAAACAATGCCCGACTGTTTTGGACGTAATATGGTCAGTGTTTACATTAGTATTGCTAACACTCAGAGCTAACTTGTACTGGAGAGCATGTGTGTGAAGAAGCAGGAAATAAAAAGGAACTCACCTTGTGGTATAACCGGCAAGAGAGAAAGCATTTGAGCTCCATACTGTTTCAGAAATAATCCTTGATAATCCATGATATGGCGTTTCATCACGGCAGTATTTAGTTTAGACCAGGGGTGCCCAACCTTTTTTGAACCGAGAGCTACTTTTAAAGTTGCCAGTCTGCCGAGATCTACCAGTCCAAATAGAGAGGCGTAGCCATTACAGACAGCCTACTACCAGGTAAATACACACTTCTACTTGTATAAAACTGACCTTTGTACGATGAATACTTCATAAAATACTGCAGATCCTTTATCTTACCTCTTTCTAATCTACACACATACAAGTATTTAACTGAAGTTACACAACAGTGTTGTTGATACAGAGTTGGAGTTTATTCACACGTCACATACTACAGTGGGTAATGTTTTCAAGAAACATTGAACAGTGCTGCCACATATGACACAGGAAAAAAAGAAAAGACTCTGAACCCTTTCTTTGCCATTATATAAAAATAGTGTTGCTACAAAAGTATAAATTAGGCTTACTACACTGAACAAAAATATAAATGCAACACTTTTGTTTTTGCTCCCATTTTTCATGAGATGAACTCAAAGATCTAAAACATATATACAGAAAATAACCATTTCTCTCAAATATTGTTCACAAATCTGAAAAAATCTGTGATAGTGAGCACTTCTCCTTTGCCGAGATAATCCATCCCACCTCACAGGTGTGGCATATCAAGATGCTGATTAGACAGCATGATTATTGCACAGGTGTGCCTTAGGCTGGCCACAATAAAAGGCCACTCTAAAATGTTCAGTTTTATCAAACAGCACAATGCTACAGATGTCGCAAGTTTTGAGGGAGCGTGCAATTGGCATGCTGACAGCAGGAATGTCCACCAGAGCTGTTGCCCGTGAATTGAATGTTAATTTCTCTACCATAAGCCATCTCCAAAGGCCTTTCAGAGAATTTGGCAGTACATCCAACCGGCCTCACAACCGCAGACCACGTGTAGCCACACCAGCCCAGGACCTCCACATCCAGCATGTTCACCTCCAAGATCGTCTGAGACCAGCCACTCAGACAGCTGCTGCAACAATCGGTTTGCATAACCAAAGAATTTCTGCACAAACTGTCAGAAACCGTCTCAGGGAAGCTCATCTGCATGCTCGTCGTCCTCATCGGGGTCTTCGACCTGACTCCAGTTCGTCGTTGTAACCGACTTGAGTGGGCAAATGCTCACATTCGATGGTGTCTGGCACATTGGAGAGGTGTTCTCTTCACGGATGAATCCCGGTTTTCACTGTTCAGGGCAGATGGCAGACAGCGTGTGTGGCGTCGTGTGGGTGAGCGGTTTTCTGATGTCAATGTTGTGAATCGAGTGGCCCATGGTGGTGGTGGGGTTATGGTATGGGCAGGCGTATGTTATGGACGACGAACACAGGTGCATTTTATTGATGGCATTGTGAATGCACAGAGATACCGTGACGAGATCCTGAGGCCCATTGTTGTGCCATTCATCCACGACCATCACCTCATGTTGCAGCATGATAATGCACGGCCCCATGTTGCAAGGATCTGTACACAATTCCTGGAGGCTGAAAACATCCCAGTTCTTGCATGGCCAGCATACTCACCGGACATGTCACCCATTGAGCATGTTTGGGATGCTCTGGATCGGCGTATACGACAGCGTGTTCCAGTTCCTGCCAATATCCAGCAACTTGGCACAGCCATTGAAGAGGAGTGGACCAATATTCCACAGGCCACAATCAACAACCTGATCAACTCTATGCGAAGGAGATGTGTTGCACTGCGTGAGGCAAATGGTGGTCACACCAGATACTGACTGGTTTTTCGGACCCCCCCAATAAAGCAAAACTGCACGTTTCAGAGTGTCCTTTTATTGTGGCCAGCCTAAGGCACACCTGTGCAATAATCATGCTGTCTAATCAGCATCTTGATATGCCACACCTGTGAGGTGGGATGGATTATCTCGGCAAAGGAGAAGTGCTCACTATCACAGATTTGTTCAGATTTGTGAACAATATTTGAGAGAAATGGTTATTTTGTGTATATAGAAAATGTTTTAGATCTTTGAGTTCATCTCATGAAAAATGGGAGCAAAAACAAAAGTGTTGCATTTATATTTGTGTTCAGTGTAATAAGACAACTCAGATCTGAAGCTACAGGAGTCTGCTGCCAAAGTGCAATAAAAAAGACAAAATTAATAGAATCAAACCCTTTTTTTGTTGCATTTTAGTAGAGTATAAAAAGAAATGCCTTTAAAATAGGATGCAAGCAACAATAGTTTCTTAACCCGAATTGATAATAGACTATAATCAATTTAAGTTTGCATTCTTATACCATTTTGTACAATAATTATAATGATTATAATGATCAAATAATAATAATAATAATCAAACAAACTAAAACTTACAGCTGATTAATAACGGTATCTAACTTGAGTTTTTATTATATCAAAAATCTGTTGAAATGCTACTGTTATTTTTACTGTCCCCAAAAAGCGCGTTGGCAGCCTCCAGGAATGCTTCTTTCACAACTTCGCCGTCTTTGAAAGACTTCATGACACGATAAGATGCTATGGTAGCAGCCTTGCTCTTGTTGTTGGGCCTGGTGAAATATGGACTGCTGTGCATTTAGCTGTCCTTTCAGGCCCCTCCCCTTTTGGGAGCGTAGGGCAGAATTAGGAGGGAATTCCGTAGCGTTTGTGCACTGTTTTGAAATGCCGCTCCTAAATTACCCTTCTTCGATAAAGCCACGCTCGCATTGCAGATTAGACAGATGGACTTTGAATTGGAATAGATAAAAAAATAATCATCCTTCCACTCGGAGTGAAAATTATATATTTTGGGCTTTTTTGCTTCTGCCATAATTGCGGTCTTGTGTGTGTGCGGACTGTCACTCCTGTTGACAAGGACAACATCAGCGAAATAGTGCACTGCTCACGGCCCACCAGCCACGCCCCGACACATGGGCTCACGCCGGCCAATCACAAAGCTTGGATGTATTCAAGTGCATTATTCTGGCACAGGAAGATTATGTTATAGGACATAATAAAACAGAATATTGTTGTTCTATTTTTAGACACATCTCACGATTGACTGGGAATCCCCCCGCGATCGACCGGTCGATCGCGATCGACTGGTTGGGCACCCCTGGTTTAGACAGTAGCTGCCGGGTCCCGCATGAGCTCAGCCCCCTCCTTTTTCATTTTTTATCAATTTTTTATTTTTGTAAAGCTTTATACCCAGAATCAGCTCTTTTGAAACAGGAAGTGAAATAGAGGGATATGAGGCATGGCTAGAATGGGTGATCTGTTTGGTATTTTGAGCAAAACACTTCATAGACATGTTTTTTTATATATTTTCATATATCTGAGACCTATACTATTGCCTAATAATAGCATGATAGGTGCACTTTAAGTAAAAGTAGAAATACCACAGTTTAGGAATATTCCATAAAAGTCCTGAATTGCAAAATGTTACTCAAGTAATAGTAGAAAAGTATCAGCATCAAATTAAACTTAAAGTGCCGAAAGTAAAAGTACTCATTATGCACATTGGACCATTTTTCTAAATTATATATTTAATATGTTTAGATTATTAAATTGATCCAGTTATGTGGTATTAAAGTTGGTAAAGGTGCAGCTAGTTTTAATGACTTTGCAAACATCATTGTGTAGCTTGTGAGTTAAATCCAAGTGTAACTAAACTCTTGTTTAAGAGCTTCTCTTTATTAATGATCATTTATCCAAATCTGCAAGGTAACTAAAGGTATTAAATAAATGTAATGGAGTAAAAGTACAAGAGTTACCTCTGAACTGAATTCAATTACTCAACTAATGCACTAGTATTTCAAACGTATACTTAAGTACAATGCTCGGTTAATTTACTTAGTTACTTTACATCTCTGGTCTTCACCTACAGTACAGTATGTATGATGCCATTGGAAGTGCAGTGAACCACTTTTTCTAATTGCTTAGAGATTTTGGGAAGAGGAAATTCACAAAGCCTCTCAGGGCAATGAGCAGTGGGATGATTAAGAACGCAATGTGCCGGGGAACATGTTTGTCCTTGGTTAGGGCCTGTAGCCTCCATTATAGGGTCAAAAAGCAAAACATTTAGCTTCACAGTTCATTGTAATATGCAAAGGAGACAACTCTTCCATTCAAAACTAAATACAGCCTTTGGCTCCTTTCCACACTCCCCCTATTTAACCTCTGTTTAAATCACAGTCCCTGTTTGTAAGTGAGTATCACTTCTGACATCAGACCAGCAAATATACCTTTACTATTGTGCTGTCTACACGAGAACGAAAACGGTTGTATCCGCTACTTTTCTCTTTCGTA
The DNA here is from genome assembly GCF_902827175.1 of Gymnodraco acuticeps. Classification (NCBI taxonomy): domain Eukaryota; kingdom Metazoa; phylum Chordata; class Actinopteri; order Perciformes; family Bathydraconidae; genus Gymnodraco; species Gymnodraco acuticeps. The sequence continues at coordinate 1,637,239 of NW_022990990.1, forward strand.
TAGCCCGTTCGTTCACACGAGGCCGTAACAGAAACGCGGAAACGGACCCCTAAACCGATAACGGGTCCCAAGGTGGATAGATCTGCGGACGGAACGCCCTGGGGGGCCGAACGGCTCCGTGTGTACGTCCTATACGATCATTTTCCTGATAACGATGAAACCATAGCCCCACCTCTGTTGCTCACTGCAGTATCATGGTCAGTAGTTACTGCTAAATTGATTATAGTCTATTATCAATTCGGGTTAAGAAACTATTGTTGCTTGCATCCTATTTTAAAGGCATTTCTTTTTATACTCTACTAAAATGCAACAAAAAAAGGGTTTGATTCTATTAATTTTGTCTTTTTTATTGCACTTTGGCAGCAGATTCCTGTAGCTTCAGATCTGAGTTGTCTTATTACACTGAACACAAATATAAATGCAACACTTTTGTTTTTGCTCCCATTTTTCATGAGATGAACTCAAAGATCTAAAACATTTTCTATATACACAAAATAACCATTTCTCTCAAATATTGTTCACAAATCTGAAAAAATCTGTGATAGTGAGCACTTCTCCTTTGCCGAGATAATCCATCCCACCTCACAGGTGTGGCATATCAAGATGCTGATTAGACAGCATGATTATTGCACAGGTGTGCCTTAGGCTGGCCACAATAAAAGGACACTCTGAAACGTGCAGTTTTGCTTTATTGGGGGGGTCTGGGGGGGTCCGAAAAACCAGTCAGTATCTGGTGTGACCACCATTTGCCTCACGCAGTGCAACATATCTCCTTCGCATAGAGTTGATCAGGTTGTTGATTGTGGCCTGTGGAATGTTGGTCCACTCCTCTTCAATGGCTGTGAGAAGTTGCTGGATATTGGCAGGAACTGGAACACGCTGTCGTATACGCCGATCCAGAGCATCCCAAACATGCTCAATGGGTGACATGTCCGGTGACTATGCTGGCCATGCAAGAACTGGGATGTTTTCAGCCTCCAGGAATTGTGTACAGATCCTTGCAACATGGGGCCGTGCATTATCATGCTGCAACATGAGGTGATGGCCGTGGATGAATGGCACAACAATGGGCCTCAGGATCTCGTCACGGTATCTCTGTGCATTCACAATGCCATCAATAAAATGCACCTGTGTTCGTCGTCCATAACATACGCCTGCCCATACCATAACCCACCACCACCATGGGCCACTCGATTCACAACATTGACATCAGAAAACCGCTCACCCACACGATGCCACACACGCTGTCTGCCATCTGCCCTGAACAGTGAAAACCGGGATTCATCCGTGAAGAGAACACCTCTCCAACGTGCCAGACGCCATCGAATGTGAGCATTTGCCCACTCAAGTCGGTTACGACGACGAACCGGAGTCAGGTCGAGACCCCGATGAGGACGACGAGCATGCAGATGAGCTTCCCTGAGACGGTTTCTGACAGTTTGTGCAGAAATTCTTTGGTTATGCAAACCGATTGTTGCAGCAGCTGTCTGAGTGGCTGGTCTCAGACGATCTTGGAGGTGAACATGCTGGATGTGCAGGTCCTGGGCTGGTGTGGTTACACGTGGTCTGCGGTTGTGAGGCCGGTTGTATGTACTGCCAAATTCTCTGAAAGGCCTTTGGAGACGGCTTATGGTAGAGAAATGAACATTCAATTCACGGGCAACAGCTCTGGTGGACATTCCTGCTGTCAGCATGCCAATTGCACGCTCCCTCAAAACTTAGGACATCTGTGGCATTGTGCTGTGTGATAAAACTGAACATTTTAGAGTGTCCTTTTATTGTGGCCAGCCTAAGGCACACCTGTGCAATAATCATGCTGTCTAATCAGCATCTTGATATGCCACACCTGTGAGGTGGGATGGATTATCTCGGCAAAGGAGAAGTGCTCACTATCACAGATTTGTTCAGATTTGTGAACAATATTTGAGAGAAATGGTTATTTTGTGTATAGAAAATGTTTTAGATCTTTGAGTTCATCTCATGAAAAATGGGAGCAAAAACAAAAGTGTTGCATTTATATTTTTGTTCGGTGTACATGTTGCTAAATCCGCCGCGGAGAATAAACAGAAGGGCAACCATGGCAACCATGCTTGGGGGTCTTCTTCGCTGCTTTTGGTGTATTTTGTGGCGGAAGTACAGCGCCCCACTTACAGGCCCGGCATATGTACTACAACGCTTTCGAGCGGTCTCGTACGGAAGTACAGCGCCACTTACAGGCCCGACATATGTACTACAGCGTCTCCAGGGCTTTCGAGCGGTCTCGTGTAAACAGAATACTTTTTTGATATCGTATTCGGTTTGTTTGTGTTTCGTTTGCGTTCACGTGTAAATGGGGTCTATATCTTACTGTGCTTTAAAATATCTTTACTTTTATGGTAAAACCACTCTGGCTTTACCTGGCGACAAGCTCAGCCGAGTGGTTTATGTTCCATTAACTGAGGCGAGAGTGATGTGCAAAGTAATACCCGCTAAAGTATGCAGCTTTTTATCCTCTTGCCCAAAACTAAAGTGACTCCACTGCTGAATGTCCCCCACCCGGTGAGACTCATATTGACACAGACAGGTGCGGTGAAAAATAGAGAGAAAAGACTCCTTCCACTGTGACTAGCCTGACACAATAAAAAAAGATGCCTCTTCCAAATCAGCATGAATGGGTACAATTTCATATTTTCACTGTGGGCTATTCTGACATCAAGACAGTTTGTGTGAAAGGAAAAGGCATTGTAACTCCTTTTCCACATTTCAAAAGATCCCCCAATTCCCTTCCTCCCCTATTCTCATCCGCCCTCGCTTATCTCCTTTTCTTCATCAGTCTCCGCTCTCATCTATTTTCCCCTTTCTTTGCCCGCTCTCTCGTGATCATCCTTTTGCTTTTTATTGCCTATTCCCTCAACCACCGTAGCTTAATGAGCTTCTCCCTCACTTTCTTCATTCGTCAGTGAGTCTGTCGTAGCCCCCCACCTTCCACTCCCACCTCCTACACTGCATCTATACTGGCATCTCATTTTATAAGGCACTAAAAACTATTTATGCTGCTACATTAGCAAACTACCCATAAGCAAATACCATTCCTTGCTTTTCTGGGGGGGATTTTGAACTAATAGTTGTTAGTGTTTGGGGTGTTGCATCTGTGATGGGTACAAGCATGTTGGACTGTGTTTGAACTGTGAATCTGCTAGTGCGTGTTAATCCTCACGTTCCAGCTTCATTGGTCTTGGCGGACTCCACCGGAGCAATTTACGTCTCCAGTGGGACAAGGTATCACTGGGGGGAGAGGTGGGTATGGAAAAGGAACGGGTGGGGGTGAACCCTGGCAGTGGAGCAATCCCCAGGCCTGCTATCAGCCAGGCAGAGTTATGGGCTGTGTGTGTAGCTGTGTGAGACATTTAGAGCTGCAGCCTTGGGGGCCAGACGTCGATTCGGTGGGGGTCTCTGAATATTGTCATTCTCTGCAGTGGTGCACGAATGCCAAAGCGGTGTGTATATCATAAATGTGAGGATGGCTCTAACACACGTAACTGTGGTCATGATTAATATATTCAGCAATCCCTTCCATCTCATCCAATGCAAATGGCAATTGCCATTTCAAGTTAATGTAAGGCCTCAACATTATAAATGGCCCGCTGGCCCGGAAGCACTATTTAGACACCCCGGGCCAGCATAACGTAGCCTACTTTCCACTTGCCCGCTCGGGCCACTAAAAAGATTGCTTTAAAAAAAAAAAAATGGTCCTGTTATATTGGTATTTTGACAAGCAATTTTGTTAAATTGTTTCGTTTATTAACGCTACAACATAGCGTTTCGTGAGGCGGTTGTCGTTGTTGGGTGAAAAGCAAACAGCTGTTTGCTGCAGAGCGCAGCACGAGCAGGCTCCCGTAAGCGGGAGCGCGCTCCTTCACTTCAGACTTTCTCGCCACCTAACCATTCGCCAAAATGTTTTTAATACCAGCGGTAACCGGCCAAGCGCCGGTCAAAAAACAATCTTCAAATAAAAGAATGTCACCGGAGGAGTTAAAGGAGAGTGACAGGGAGTATGAGAAGAAGAAAGGAAGGGGGGGGTGCTGAGGGGGCTGCAGCACCCCTATCTGCGAGGCTCCACTAGCACCCGCAACCCCCTCGCACCCCCAAACGCTGCGCACCACAGTGTAAGCGCACCACAGTTTTGCCACTGCGAGGCTCCACTAGCATCCCCCCCCCCCCCTAGCGCGTAACAGTTTCTCTGCTGCGAGGCTCCAGCGTCCCTGGATAATAGCAGACCTTTTTTAACAATGACCACAATGTAATTATTTTAATAAACCAAATATGAACAATTGAGGAAAATGAGGAAGAACTGATGATTCAAATTGTTTTAGTACAAGTAATGTAGTTTGTGCATACATTACTGTTGCAACAATTTTTTTTCATTATTAGTAGATTCTTTGGATGAATGCTCATGGGCCAGTGATAATAAAATTCCACCCTTCATTTTAATGTTACCCTTAATGTCTACCCCTGCAAGGCAATACCAATACCTGTAAAAATTCATATTTCTCCATACAATCTTTTTTTTTTAAATCCCATTGAGAAAAGAAAATCCCACGTTCTTCAACATACACTTTTTTTATTTACGGTTGTATTGATTTGCCTTTATACCTAATACTATTTTTCACAGATTGAACATTAAACGCATCATAATGTGGTTCAATTAATCCATGCTCCGAGCGAGTTAGCTTCCAGCTGTAGCCCACAGGCAGCTAACAGCTAATTACTACTAGCAGGACTAGCTATCCTCCTGGCAATTTCAACACAGATTTGCTGTATTATACAGTGTTTAAAATAAATGTTAGAAATGAATAATGCAAAGCGAATATGTAGTGAATACCCATTTCAGTCTTCACAATTAAGCAATGTACATTTTCTAAAGGCTCTACCATGGCAACAGTTGATAAAGACTGACTGACAGCCTGCTTTGTGAAGGTGTAAATGACTGTACTGCTTTTTTACTAACCCCCTTATTAAGTGAAACTAAGCTCAATTTTAATGTAAGTATTGCTGGTGCAACCAACTACAGGGCTCCATTATATTTTCTTACTTCAACTTTGTCTACTGGTGAAAAAATAAATGTTTACATCGACTGGATCACAGTTACATTTGTCAGAGCAAAGAGCTTAATCTAAATGGGTCAAATGTAAAAACGTCAGTGGTCTCCAATTGCTCAGACCTACAGTATTAACCCTAGTGTGATACACAAACGGTCTTTAGCTTCAAGGTAAAACTACCCATCTCCGTTACCTCAAAGCAGCTCCATCAGTTCCCTGGGAGTATATGAGAGGAATCAGTGCCAGATCTGATTAGAGCACCTTTTAACTGTTCACCTTACGGATTTGATAAGCTCGCTTTCATGTTTATCCAGTCCCCACACCTATAGATAAAAAGATCTATTATTTACTTGACACCGGTTTTAACGAGGTAGCCCATTTGGGTTTAACAGCCTCCTACAGGGAATCTGATGGATTGGGTGGAGTGTCATTGATGGTAATCAGAGCTCTCCAGCCGCTTCCCGTAGCTTGAAAAGGAGGTGTGATATTTGATGACAGGGTTTAATCACCTACCTCTCTGACTCTGAGAGCCTTTGAGTTTAAGCTTTTCATCGAACCCTGCATGGTCTTGAATGTTCTTTCTCCTTCATTCTTTCTCGTCCCTCCTGCACAATAATTGTCCCTCAGTAGAAATGTGAGCTCATGGCCATTCAAACAAATGTCCAGGTGCTGAAGCGAGGAAAAGGGCGGTCTGGGTTGCTAGCAAATGTGATTTTATCTTCGGCAGACAACGACACGATCAGGCGAAGATAAAGACAAACAGTGTTTTTACGGAGGCCATGGGGCTGAAAGTGTCTGACAGAAAAATCAAAGACTTCAGTTCTTTTGAGTTCACACTGCTTGTCTGTCTCCCCCAGAATTCCTGTGGGACGAGATTGCAGCTGAGTGTCAGAACCCAGTCTTAGAAAAAAAAGTCTCCTTCAACGCATGAGTGGGCAGCAAGTACGAGTGTGTGTGATATTGTGCATGTAGCTTTTGTATTGGCACTGCAGCAGTGTGAGGTTTGACAGTAATGATGTGGGGCCTTCACAAATTGACAGACGGGGAAGGAGAGACCAAGAATGGATACGAGAAAAAACATCAGCGACAGAGTCTGAGGGAAAAACGTTGTCACACTGTGAAGAGACAGTGGACAATAGCAGACCGCCGCTCAGTAGACTTCCTGTCTTCCTCTTTCCTTCGATCGTTTCTCTCTGTCTGTCTTCCTCTCGCAAACGTCCAATTCCGTCTTTCAATCCAGGGTCTCAGGCTGAAGTTGTTAAACACAGCAGGTCAGCCAGGTTCAATCTCACTGAGGAAATGGGGTTATTTACCTTTAACCTGAACCTGCAGACAATCCACCGTCTAAATAAAAACCATTCAATCACAAATGAGATTCACGGCCATCTTTTCTTCCCCTCACATACCAAAGGGTTCCAAATACACCCATTAAGCCATGTAATCTTTGAGAAAAACATTCAATTTTCTCTGCTTCCTGGAAACAGTCCGGAAGGTGCCACACTGACACTTTCATTGTTGTCAAGGTGGTACGGTTTAATGGGGAGTTCTGTACAATGGCGCCATTGACTTGACTGAGATTAATAGGGGAACCATGGAAGGCGATGGAGTGACTTTACCATAACAATGGCTGCTATCCATCAGTAACACAGTCAATTGCATGTTTGTATGAAATAATCCATTAAAGGCAACAAAGGGGACGCTGCAGGCCGCTCTCTTCCGGAGTGTATCCCCGGGGATCTAAATACTTGGACTGCTGCTGTGCTAAGAGAGAAATATGACGCGAACAAGGACGATTGTGTACGGGGGGCGATGTGCTCCCCCGCCTCACCCAGAAGATTACAACACTGCATCAGATGCAACATCCATAGGTGTAATGGATTAGCTTGTCGTAGCGCATTATCAGGCTTGTCTATGCACATGAGACGTGCACATGACCTCTTATGATCATACTTTAACATTAGGATGACAAATAGCACCCGCCCTCCAGTGAAACAAATGGGAATTGCTCCTCTCCTGACATCTTATTTGTAGCTTTTTCTTCTGCCATCAGTCAGATACAACAGCCAGGCTAAAGTACAGCATGTGTAAACTCGAACTGGGGATTTTTATGGTATAGCAATATTGGAGGATTAGGGTGTAGGATTATGTTGGTGTATGCTACAGGATTAGACAACATATTGATATAATAATCTGATACCAAATAAAATATGAAACGGTCATACATACTGGCAGAGAATAATGTATGTTCAAAATAAATTCTGTATTACCAATATTATTGAAATCACATTACATTTTCAGTGACGATCTGATATACAGAGAAAATAAAACTTCACATTATTTCTTACTTTTTTAGGCAGACAGAAGAAGCCATCTCATTTTATTTTGGATAATATTTTATATCAATAACGTTGCCAATGCTTAATGTGGATGCCAGTTTGTTTACACTGGAGAAGAGGCTTACAGACAGGAAGCCATGTGTTTCCTGGGTTTGGGGGTTGTCTTTTGGATAGGGTTTCTGTCTGTGAGGTGCATGGGCCTCTGGAGAGCTCTTAATGAGCGCTGATCGCGTTAGGGATGGTAGCATGAGAAAAAGGCGCTTTCTCACACACAGACCCACATGCGCACACAAACGTACACAAATAACGCATACGGATAAGCATTTTAGCATGTTGTGCGTCCAAAAAGAGGGATGCTGAAGCTTTTATATCCATACAAATCCCTTCCAATCCTTTTTCCCTTGGTCCTTTCTCCTCATATCTGCTACCAGCCTCCTTCAAACGGCTGGAATCTCCCATGCTGTCGATCCATATCTGTGTTCACTTTGTTTCATCTCTCTTCTCATTCCTCTTTCTTGTGTTGCCTTTCCTCTCCTTCTTCTTCTCTGTTTCACTCTCTCATTTATCTGCTTCTCTAATCTCTCTGTTTCTCAATTTTTCTCAGTCATTTCACAAAAATTATAGGGGGGAAGGATTTTCAAAACAAACCTCAAGGACGAGAGTCTCTGGGGTTTTCCCCATGTGTTGATGGAGTTCCAGAATGCATCTGTTACACTAAATGCCGGCGCCCAATGTAATTAAGATGATGCTGGAACAAGTCCTTGAACCTCTCTCCCTCTCGATCCTTCTCTTTTCCTGTTGCCATGGTGCTCCAGGCACCCAGTACAATGTGTGGTATGCCACCCGCCACATCGTTCCATTACAGAATGAGAGCTGACGCTTTTGTGCTCTCTCAATTTCTCCCTCGCTCTCTCTCTAATGCTCTTGAGAAAGTGTGTCCTGATTTTCTCTCAGTAGCGCCCACCTCCTTGACTTCAAACATGGCAGCAGAACTTGTGCTTATTTAAGCCCTCGTTCAGACCAACATTGTGTTAACCTTATCGCCGCTAATTAGGTTACCTCTGTATGAATGCTTGGAATTGCACGTATAAAAAGAATGAAATAAAACTGGATCCTGCTTCTTTCAGAAATCTCTTATATAACCAGACATGTCACTTCACGTCTGTTCGGATTTATTTAGTTTTTCAATGTTGTAAAGCAAATTAAGTACTTTTTACTCGACTTGTTCGAATTATAATACAATTATAGTTACTGGATACTTTTTATATTTAAAAACACACGCTAATACGATGATACACTACTTTACTTCTTATCAACAGTGTATTTTCTGAAGTCTCTAGAATTGGCTCCACATTACAAAACTAAAACATTAGGATGATATGGCGTGTACTCTATAAACTGTAAAACTAAATAAAACTTTATAATGTATGACTGAATTCAGTTCTTAAATCTTTTAGGGTAAAAAATGGTGAAACTTTTTTTGCATTCTTGGAATAGGTACAGCCCATAACGTTTCTTATGATGTGAAATAACATCTAAAACTGTAGTGCAGTCAGTTTTTGAGTATATACTGTATACAGTGTGTGACAAATGAGGAGTGCCCCCACAAGATCCACTCCCTCACTTCGTATTTTGATCACGGTAGTTCTGAGTGCTTTTTGGCACATCAGTCCATATTCTCCCAAAGGTTTCCAATTTGATTGAAACCTGGTGAAGTTTCACTTTAAATCTAATCAAATTCGTTATGGAAGCATCTGTGTTCATCATGTTTTTAAACCTTTGCCCAATTATGTTTTCGGGTTTCCCGTTCACGTCTGTCCCATTCTTGTGAATGCAATATTTTAGGGAAGCCTTGGGGAAATATCTTTAGATGTGGCGCAAATGTTCCCCTGCACTTGAGGATTAACTAATTTGATTTTGGTGGTGAAATGTCACTGTGACATCATGTCCATCCCAGTCTTGTTAACGCGATTTTTTAGCAAAGCCTTATGTTTTCCACTTGAACTGATTCAAGTGTGTTAGTCAACGTTTAAGGTGAAGAAACATATTTAGGCCTAAATCAAGAAGTTTGAAACTTATGATGATTTTAGCTTTTAACTTTCAGTTCTCTGTGAGCTCTACAGTTTAGCCCTAAAGTGAGCAATGGTCGCTTTGAAAAGTAATGATCTGACTTTTACCGAACTTTTTGTCATTGTGACCTTAAAGACCATAATGCATTATGTTAACTTGAAAGCTAACCTTAGCTCCTCATCCCATTATTATCATATCCCTCTCCATTCTGCTCCCTGTAACACCAATGCACACTGCTGCACCTACATGGACTGATGACTTTGCGAAGGTAGCCCCACTAATGAGCTGACATCAGCAATCCATCAGCATACAGCTACATAAGGGATCCACTCCTAATACCCATAAGATAAAAATACACAGCCATTTACCCCATGACCTACTTTGACCTCAGAACATCTCTCTTCAAACACCCACAAAGCGCATGACTCAGCCTCCTCTCCAAAGCAGCATCTGATTAACACCAATACCGAGCAATGGCATGTGTATGGATGCTGGCAATAAGAAATAACTCTCACTGCTAGTGCTACGGGCATCGTTTCTACTTTCCTAGAGTTAGATTTGGGAACTCCCGCCAAACCCGCTTATGTGGCATTTTATGGCAGAGCTTGGCCTCTTGATCATAGGCTGGGTGCATCTGAGCCCCAGCCAGGGCTCGCACACAGCGCCCAGAGCTTGGAATCTGCACACCAAGCTCCACTTGGCAGTATTTAATTGAAAGCAGAAAGCATATTCTACTGTGAGTCCTGTTGGCTGTCCGCGGGATTCCATTAACTTAGGACCATCTCTGCGCACCAAATCTGAACTGAACCTGGGGACTGAAATGTAAAGGTTTCCTATCATGCTATTTTTAGAAATATATTATGGGTCTCAGATATATACAAAATTATTAAAAACATGGCTATGATGTGTTTTGCTCAAAATACCAAACAGATCGCCCATTCAAGCCATGCCTCATACCCCTCTATTTCAGCCCTGTTAGAAGAAATGCTGATTTTGGGTCCTAAGCTTTAAAAAAGCGAATGCCTGCTCAGAATTCTACCGAGAGTTTCTCAGCAAGGATTATTTCTGAAACAGTATGGAGCTCAAATGCTTTTTCTCTTGCGGGTTTACCACAAGGTGAGTTCCTTTTTTTATTTCCTGCTTTTTTACACATGTACTCTCTCCAGTACAGGTTAGCTCTGAGTGTTAGCGATGCTTGCTAATGTAAACAAAGACAATATTACTTCCAAAACGTTGCGCATTTATTCTGATAGCAACTTTTCTGATAGGCCGTGGGTCCACATTTACGATATTATGTAATATTGGACGCAAATCTGGATCAGCTCCGTTGTGCCCCCGTTTTGAGAGATGTGGGTATGGAGGAAAAGAGAGAGGGTTTTATTTTCTGACACTTTGTGAGTTCCCTGACACACCGGGGACACATATTCATGTATAAAAGACATCAAAAAGTGCATTTTGTATGATAGGACACCTAAATAATACATACAGCTCAGTTTGCTGTCTATAATATTTATCCGAATGTAGTGATTTTTAGGGGTGTCTTTGTCCCTGTGGGCCTGGAGAGAGTTAAGGCTACCCTTAGCCTCTCCTAACTGCATATGCATTGCATCACCAGTTGCCCAGCCAAGCTGAGCGCACAGTATTGCATGTGGACATCCATTAGCTAAAAACAATTGTATCTATATTTCGTGAGGTATTACAAGTAGCATTTTATTATCAATAAACCATTCCTACATCCATTTTGAAAAATTAATTGTGAACTTATAAGAACATCATAGAGGCTTCCATTGTAGGCTGTTGCACTTTACTTGCATTCAACAAGACATCAACTGGAGCACGAGACAGAATACATTAATATCTCGCAAATACAACCAGCTGTTGAGGGCAGTTTTTGCCTCTATCTGTCTCCTTATTCATCAAAGCAATTGCTCATCTCCAGAGAGGACCAGCAGCTACATCCTCTTTGTAACAAAACAGCTGAAGGAAAATGCGGTGTTCATTTTGAGAAATAAAGCGCTATCCTTGTAAACAGCAATGTAAATGGGAGGCCATCTAATCACAAGCCTCACTACGCTTCCTCGCTGCAGTCAGGTGCTCGGAGTGTGTGATGTCAACCAATTTGACGAAGAGGTCGAAGGTTGATGCAGTACAAAGACATGGCTGTCTCATTTTGGTCGGCGCGGCCCTTTTCCGTATCCTCATGTTTTATTCACCATGCAGGTACTTCACCTTTATTTCCCCTATTCATATCGCAGTCATTGCAGCCGCTTTATCTGCAGTCCAATTTTGTTTCATGTGTAGTTTCAATATGTTCTGTTCTTGTTGAAACAGTAATTGAGACGGGAATATTCCGATCATCAAGTTAAATTGACTTAGATCATTTTGTATCTGCAAGCTGATTCCCTAAAGGGGGTTTAAGCCTAGTAACATGAGCATATTGCCATCATTTTCTATACATAAAACGTTCAGGGCAGGATATCAAAATCGCTGACAGAAAAGGTGTTTTATGGCAGAGAAGAGTTTATGGCAGACCTGGTACCCGTATGTGCTGCCCAAATATATGAGTCCTAGCCCACTGTCATTCTGTAGCTCCTTCCCCTGGCCCTCCATCGCCCAACCCACCACGGTTATAAACCTCCGACTCCCAATTTACCTTCCCCTTTATGAGCCATCATCATGTCACGTTATCTGCAAGAAAAAGTTTTAGTGGCCCCCTTTATCTCCTGTGTGCTCACATATTTGCCTTCCTGCTATGCCTGGCCACTCATCCAGCCTTTCCCACCTTCACATTCTACACCTCTCTCTGGTATGTAAAGAGAGGTATATCTCGAAGCGGCGATATCCATACTCTCATATAATACTGAGCACACAGAGGTTTTCTGAGAAAAGCTACAATTTTATTTTCCGAGAGTCACAGAGAGGACCCCAGACACAATGTTAGAGAGGAAATACGGAGAAAGAAAAACACAAAGTAAGGTTTGGCCTATACTATCACAGGGGAGTGTTTGCTTAAATATGTCTGGTCTGTCTTTTTCCAAGCTAAGCTCCTGAAAAGAGGGGGGGTTTTTTCAATCTTTTTTTTTGCTTTAGGCCTCCAGGTTGCTTTGCTGTCATGTTTCCTTTCTTTGTTGGTTGTTTTCTGCTGTGCTTTGAGACTGTGAATGGATAGGTTATACAATCTGAACTGCATTGAATAAAACCTTTCCATGTGGACCCTTTTTGCAGGGGTTATCTTTAGAGTACAGAACAACAAAAGGCACCTCTCACCTTCGTCTCCAATCTGCGAGCCTTAACTTATTTCCAATTCTGCCCACGCAACTTAACTTTACCACAACAGCTTATTTCTCCTTTTCCGTATTGCCTAGGCTCTTCTTGGTTTTCTTTGTTTTCCTGCCCATCTTTTGTGGTGAGCGTAATCACCTCTGCCATAGTTCTGGTCCACGCCTGCAATAACACGTACATCGATTTAATTATAATAAACAGGTAGGGGTGCTTGCTAGTCGCTAATCTTAGTCAGCTTGATTAATGATGTTTGCGTAGCCACAGTTTGAAATTAGCCAGAGATATAGTAGAATGGTTCCCTCTCTTTCTCTGTGCATGTGTGTCTACATACGTGTTTGGTTTACTATGAATGGTGTGTTCCCAAAGTGGGTGCACTCTGGTTGAATGCACAGGGGCAACTCCCCTCCCAATTCACTATACAATCTGTGTGCATCACCGATCTGTGAAAAACAATCCATGGATCATCATTAGTTATTATGATAATTGCACACATGCCCTCACGGAAAACAGTAGTTGGTCTCGCAATGCTGCATTAGTGCTGCATTAGTGCTCCACTCCAGTAGAATAAGTGTTGATTTCAGAATCATCCTCACCGCTCCTGCTCAAGCCCCTGATAGGTGGTGTTTTAGGGAACATTTGTATATGTATGCAAATCTACTTTATTATGCCTCTACTGAGTGAAACATGATTGCAGTGCAATAACGATGATTGTTCATTACATTCATACTTTACCCTCACAGTTAGTGTTCTATTTAGAATCGTAAATTATCTTGAAATTGCATGGCACCGAAACAACAGAAGAAAAAGATTAAAATAACTATTGTATACTTTAAATCACTACGGTGATAATTTGCATTTCTTTTTCCATTAGTGAGCCAACTACACTAGTGGTTACATCTCTATTTAAACTTTTTGATAGAGGACCGTTATATTAAGAGGTAATGAATTTCATTACATGGATAATGAGTAATGGGTAGTTTGCATATTATCTTGCAGCTCCTACAATTGTCAAGCTAAGTGCAATGCATTAAGACGTAAATTGGAAAGGAGCCCCTCAATAGTGGTTGGAATAAGAATGAATATTACAATAAGCACAATGTATACGCATTTGGAACAGATATTTGCATATGTAAGAACTGTAAGTAATATATTGGTATCCGAAGCCTCTTTGTTTGTGTTCGTTGTCTGATTATTATTTTCCAATCACATTTGAGAGGGCTCTGGTTGGCTGCAGCCAAACAGTCCGGGTTGAGAACAAAAGAGTTGGAAAGCATTTGGCGAAATGCCATTCGCAACCCATACGCTATTGTCTGATGGCGATTTAACCTTTAATTAATATTTATAAAAAGATATCTGCACATAAATGCAAAACAATCAGTTTGTATGTGTCGTGTCCAGTGTTGGGCAAGTTACTTTTAAAAAGTAACTAGTAATAGTTATAGTTACTGCTCTCAAAAAAGTAACTAGTTAATGTATTAGTTACTAAATTATATAAGTAACTAGTTACACGTTACTTTACTTTAAAAATAATAACAATACAAATACAAGTTTTTGTGTTGTTCTGTGGCACAGTAAGAGAAAAGACAACTCCCCATCATTGTAGCAATTTTCATTATGAAATGTAGTGGAACAATAAAACACAAAAGATATGTTTAGACATTTTGACAGGCGTCTTTATTGTAGCCTCAACAATCAAGTGGACAATGCTTTCTGTCCTCCACACAGTTTACCTTTGACCGTAATATTTTTTGCGTCCTTTATCCCCACAAATTGAAACTAGTGGTTATATCTCCAAGTTGTAAATGCGCTGCTGCTCTCGCTGATACTTGCATCTGCCATTGTGTGTGCGTGTGCTGGTGGTGGGCGTTGCCGTGTGTGTGTGTTAGCAAGTGTTTGTGTGTCTGTGTATTTTCCCCTGAAATGTTACCCCGCGTTAACCAATCATCACTCCTCTCTGGTCACTTTTCCATGGTGCTGTGAGAGGTCATCACTGTAATCGCCTGTAAGTTACATCCGCAGGGAGATTCGGTTCAGTTGGATCACATAATGTAACGCAGTAACGCACCCATTTAAATCACAGTAACTATAACGGCGTTACTGAATGGGAATAGGTAACTAGTAACGTTATTAGTTACCGCAAAAGGTAGTTGCGTTACAGTAACGCGTTAGTCCCAACACTGGTCGTGTCAAACTTCTACTTGTGTCTGAAGTTGCTAATTGGACTGTAAACAATGGCCGACGCACAGAAGAGGAAGTCTTGACCCAGATATATTGGTGGCTGCTCCTAGAGGCTAAATATTCATCAGATCAATAGCTGAGATTGCAGAAAGGTTAACTAAACACAAAAATGTGTGCAGATGATAATGTGTGTGTGAATAATTGTATGTACATGGATGTAGTCACTCCTGTGTTATTAGCATATATACTAATGCCAGCACTATGATCACATGCTCATAGAGAACGCCAATGTGTCGACTGTTACACCGTTGAATGGCTGCACATGTGCTTATGCTCAGCAGTCTGCATACATTTGTGCAGTTTCTGTGCACTTTTAGTTGCACCTGAATTATCCTCCCAGGGCGGTTAATGGAGGAAGAAAGTCAAAGAGAGGACAACGCATCCGGTCCCTCTCCCTCTTTTGTCCTACACACAGATAAGGAGATGCTGTACGCCTGGCTAATGTAAGCCCTCAAGATACTCACCATTCCCCCCTAATGTTCCACCTATTAGTTATTAATGGAGGAGGTACACACACTGAAAGTGAGCTAGTGAGTCCAGGGACAGGCCTCTCGGTCCCAGCCCCGTCTGTGTTTTCACTTTGTGATCGGGAGGAACAGATGATATCCCTGATCCTAATCCTTCACATTAGTACGGCCCTTAAAATAAAACATTTTGAGGCCAAGTTCATGTTTGCCGTACTGTAAAATGCTACATGATGAATATTTTATTCTGTACGCTGCATGCACTTCCTCTCGCTCAACCAGCTCTACTACCACCATTGTTTTGTCTCTTCCTATATTTATGTCTGTCTCTTTTTCTTCGGTCTCACATAAAAAAGGCTTTACAGCTTTATTCCCCCATTTGTTGTCTCACTGAGCACTCCATCTATGAACAATATTTGGAATGAAGGTCAGTCCCAGGCCTCGATGGACCTCCATATCTCTCTGCCACCCTCTGCCCCGCCCCTCACCCATTGCCTCCCTTTTTCTCGCCTTCCTTCATGCTTATCAGCAGCGCTCACACCTGTGGTGGGCTGGCCGCTCTCTGCAACTCTGGCCAGGGGCCCCAGACAGAAAGGCTGCAGATAACCTTTAAATCCAAGAAAAAAACATTGGTAGGGACAGAAAAGGAGGGAGAAAAGCACTCCATCCGCCGCTCGGATGATGGGGGGGCTGCTGGCAGGCGGCCTGGCTGGGAACGTGCCCAGGCTTAGCTTCATCCCTGAGATTTGGGCCAGGGGCCAGCCCTGC
This sequence comes from Gymnodraco acuticeps, assembly GCF_902827175.1. Classification (NCBI taxonomy): domain Eukaryota; kingdom Metazoa; phylum Chordata; class Actinopteri; order Perciformes; family Bathydraconidae; genus Gymnodraco; species Gymnodraco acuticeps. The sequence continues at coordinate 1,653,475 of NW_022990990.1, forward strand.
TGCTTGACCTAGCAGTGTAAGAAGGGCCAAGATAATAAAAGGGCTAGATTTGGTGTTCTGGCTTTTAGGATGTATGGTGTTAGCGATGTTACGCTCATGCATCATGCGTATTAAGGGTGAGTTGTACAAATGTGACTTTGTTCTTCTCTGCTGGCCTTAGTCTGGGGCCGGGCACCCTGTGGCTTTGAGTGCAGCACCAAACAATGTGTTTCAATTGACAGAAACCAATTAGTCCATACCCGGCCAGGCAGGGGGGAAGAAGACAGAGACATAGAGCCAGAGCAAAGGAAACAGGAGTTTAAAAATTCAAAGAACAGTTTCAGAGGCTCCTTGGTTTAGAATGACTTTGCTTTTTTAGTAGGAGGTACAGGCAGACCATAATACATTTAAGGAGAAAGGGTTGCTGTGATGACAGCCTCAGGGTGAAATGTCCAATAGAAACAACAGCCCAATGTGTATACTTCCTCCGCCTCTTGATTCGGCATCATTACTCATCCTTCTCAGCGTGTGCCTGCCAGCCTCACCACCTCCAAACTCGCACAAGAAATGCAGATGCTCAGGAAATTTCAACCAATGATTTATCGGGCCCTCCAGAAACATCTATACACTGCTGCTGTTCTTTAACTTGAATGAGATAGATTGAGCAGGAAGTGTGTAGGAAATAATCATGTTACTTCAGACTAGGTGGATTTAAACACTATGCTGTGAAGGTGAAATGTTTCTATTAGCAGCTGAACTGACTTTGGACTGTGGACATCAGGGATAAGATTACAGATTGCTCCAGGCTCTAATACACAGTAATGTGAGTAATGGCTGTGTGCCAGAAGAATGCTACCAAATATTGATTGAGCACTAATAAATCAAGTCAATGACAGTTCATCATGTCTTGTTCTACTATAGTGCTTTTTTAACAGTGCTTTTAATTAGAAAGCCTTCACAGATAAGCTCTTGAAAAATAATGAATGCACGTGAGTACATGAAGTAGAACACACATCAGTGTCTGTTCACATTCATTAAATGCATTTTATTTAGTGGAGGCTTTTCTTGACGTGCAGATTCACAAATGTAATGCATACATGTGTGCATTTGTTTTTCTGCACATTTAAAGGTGGGGTAGGTAAGTTTCAGAAACCGGCTCGAGTGCACTAAAATGTAAGTACACAGCCGAAAAGAATCTGCCCCTTCCTTCAGACTTCCTTACAGAGCACCTCCTCCAACACACATGAACGCACACATGACTTAGGTTGGCTACTGTATATAGTTCAGGGGAATTGTAAACCATACAAAACAGATAATTACCTGTCCAAGAGAAAAAGAGCGACCACGGCGTCAGATTTCAACTCGGTGTGTTCCATCAGTAGTCGCCATTGTTGAAAAGCAACTCCGATATTGACTCTGGTTTGACTTCTCCTAGTTTCCACTTTCTTTTTGTTCTTAATTTGCTCCATTACATTTTTTCTTTTGCGACCAGTAGACGATGCTGAACCTAACTCTGCCATGGTGAAAGTGGCCGCCTGTTGCTGGCGAGTCATTGAAGTACTGCTGCAATGCACGCCCAATGAGGGCACGCGATACATTTGTGCGTGCACGAGATGGAAGGCTGACTGACAGGGCGGCAATCCAATCCGCTTAGCCGGTTGTACTTTTTACAGTATTACGGCTTCCACAGATGACATTTTCTTATGGATTTTTTGTCAAAGCACTTGCTATCGGGATGTTAAGAGCATTCCATGGAATATAACAAAAAGTGTATCTCGAGCCAGTTTCTGAAACTTACCTACCCCACCTTTAATAAAGGTGACAGAGAATTCCTTTTCTCTTGGACTGTTAAAAAATTCAACATGGTAAAACAAATGTTGTAGTCTTAAGTAATTTCACACTCAGATCTGCTTAACCATTATCCAGAAGACAGTGCTCCAGGCGTTGTTTTTTAACTGTGTCCTCACACCAAGGTTTACAGGTGCTTGAGCTAAATGGGACTGCTAATGCTTGCTCATTAGCATTGGAGTGTCATTATAGCAAGGGCTAAGTGTGTCCCAGAACAGCAGAAAAACCAAGCAGCAGCCACAGTCATGTAGCATCAATGTGTGCTGTGAAGTGAGGCCACCAGGTGATCGTGAATGGCTAATGAGGTCTGCGGCGGAACCTTGTAGCAAACTTAACAAGTTGCTACTAGACACACCGGGGGCTCAGCATGCCGCCACTCACTGCTGCGTGCTGGGATGAAAGAATCTGCAGGGAGAGCATATATAGCAGCACCGTCTTTGTGTACGAGTCCTAATGAACAGAAAAATACAGTGAACAGAATAGGGAAGATAAGAGCAGCTCAGACTGACAGCATACATGCTTGCAAGAGCACGTGTGTGCATATCTAACGATTATTTGAATGTGGTTTCAATGTATGCAAGCAAAAATATTTCTACACTTGTTGTGAAAACATATTTGTTATTTAAGGCATCTGGAGTCATACTGATACATCATTACTTGATGTAGCATTGATGTTATATGTAGCAAGAAGCATATTTCTACCAAGGGCAGAAAGGTATTCAGTCAACCCAACGCTAGATTATGCCAAATCATATACACTGTCCCTTTAATCCATCAGCCTTTCATAAATCACTGCTCTACATCTCCCTACTTCACTTGAGGCAAAGCAAAAAAAAACACATTGAGCCACAAAATCTTTCACCAAAAATTCAAGTTACGTTTTTTTGTTTTGCCCAACATTCAAGGTCACTTTGGGCTTTACAGGCTCAGAATAACAACAAGTCCCAACCCAGTCTCAATAAGAGAAGGGACACATTCAAGACCTTTGCACACAAGAAAGAAAAAGATGATGGGATGTTCTTATAAACTGAACAAACAAGGGGTTTTGCTCAAGTCCTAAAACGAGCAAACAGCCTGAGGAGTCCAACAGGTCACCTAAATCCCTTACCCACTGAACTGAAGTCAGTGGCAGCAACAATGCTATCTTCTAACACGGCAGATTAAAGGAAATCCCCTCAATGGACTCAAACCGCTCATGGAAGAGAGTCCTGAGCACAGGATGCTCTGTTGAGGCACAGCTAGACAGCTGGTGTGGATCATCATAGTGATGCAAGAAATTCATCAGGGAAGTGAATGTTGCCATGAGGAGAATATAATGCACTTCCACTCGTCTGATTCATGTTTAGATGTAGTTCAGACACCTCTCATCTCGGGGTGAACTGCCTCTGGACCAGATGTTGCGTTAGACTTTTTCGTTGCCCGTCATTTTGACGGACAGGATTGTAAAAAAATTCGTCATAATCCATTATTACCCTCGGGCTAACAACGAGCTGACGAGGGGGGGGAGAGAGCACGCTCTTGAACTGTCAACAGGGGGTTGGAGAGCACCCTCGTGAAGTATTAGCGCCGGTGTTATGCCGTGTGGCGTGTTATGCATGCACCTCGCGGACATTTCAATGATTTGTACGGCAAAGTACGGTTTGGAACCAATATCATTTCCTTTTTGGCGGGCATGCATAACACAGCACAACACAGCCTCGCTGCGGGGAAACTTTGGCGCTGTTCCGAGTTTGATTTAATCTGTCAAAATGATGGACTGCTTTCAGATTTTTCCGTCATTGTTAAAAAAAATCCTTCATAGACGGAAAACAGTTAACGCGACCTCTGCTCTGGACATAACTCCATTAGAACCTGAACCTGCAAATAGCACATCTCAGATGTTTTGCTCTTCTAATGAATTCCAGCAAACTGCGTCATTGGAAGTTGTAAACTATGAGGCAACAAGGCTGCCTGTCACTGGTCTGAAGGCACCTATAATTGGACAAAACATTGGAGTTTTGTGAAGTGGGCAGCAGCAAAGACAGACTTTGTGTCAGACTGGAACATGTAACAGGATGATTACTTAAACACAAGTTAAACACAAGAATTATAGAATTATGTTGATGTTGGACAATGTTATACTGCTGGAGAAGCTTATTCATGGTTGGATAGCTGGCCGTAACCAAATCATTTAGTTTATACCCAGCCTGGTTTATCCTTTGTTGTCTTGCTTCAGATACTATTGTGTTTTCCCACAGCTACTCAATTTCCTGGCAATACCAGCCCAATGAGGAGAACAAAAAGGGCCTGCCAAAACAATATGAATCCTCACAGGATTAATTTGCAGTCAATCATGTCTCGAGGTTGGCAAATGGTCACATAATCACCCAACTTCCAAGTAAACAACAAACATAATTGACTTTGCTGACTTGGCAAGAGGAGATTGCATTGGATCATGCTCTGCATATACAGGCTAAGTCATTTGAAATAGGACAGGGAGAGTTTAGTAAAACAACAACAGCCACAAGTAAACTTTAACAGACGGCGGTTGTCAACCTGTAGTGACTGCTGTTAATGGACGCTCTCGTGCATCATTGAGGCCTTTGGTTAATATTAATGAAAGGTGCATGCTATGCAAAAGGCCATATTTATTTTCATATTTGTTCAGTGAACCAGGCAACTTCAGACAAGCCTCCATCAATATCACTTTACCCCACCCGCAGGGCTCCGCTCTCTTCTTATTGGATGTTAACGATGTCTACACCTGCGCCTGTGGCGGCGGACCCCTGCTTTGGACCGCGGCCATCGCTCATCATGGTGCTGGCCCACAGGCCCAGGACGCAATTGGCAGGCCAAACCAGCTGGCATCTGTTTGGGGTCGGCTGGGCCACAGCGCTGAAGGGCCCGGCTGCCTGCAGCGATTTATTACTGGACCCAAGTCGCCCTTTTTCCCCTCACCCCCCCCACCCAAGAACTCTGAGTGCAGGCTTAATCAGAGCTGACACACGGAGTGTCCTTGGGTGGACTGACAGCGATTGCAGGTGTGTGTGCAGCCAGGGAGAGACGCCTTCTGTATTATAAGCAGCAGAGTCAAAGGATAAAGCAGCTAATGCCTTACGCAATCTTCCCAAAGTTCCTCGACTGGGCACAGTAAGTTGAGCGGCAAGATGATAACGCAATGCAAATGAGGCAGCTTTATATGCCTGCGTTTTTGTGAATAACCCATGTTTGCGCCCATATATATACACATGTATGCAAATGTGTTACATCTGCAAGCTAAATTAACATAAATGTGTGCGCTTCATTGATAGCTGAGCCCTGCCTCGATCGAGTATTTCTGGTTAGCGTGTGTTATTGTTGTGCCGTCTCTCTCCCTCTCTGTTTGGTGGGAGATAATCACACGCTGCAGCAAACTAGAATACTTCTGGGACATCTCTTAACATCTGCCTGTATCCCTCTGACCTTCCTACTGCTCTAGGACTTTCTCTATTCCTCTATGTCTGTCTTTCTTCTTGTCCTTGAATTGCCAGAAGTTTGCAAATATACTTTTCAAATCATTATTGAAATATATATAAGAGGATACGTCTGATTCTTTTGGGCAAACTGTTTTCCATGTGGTGAGTTTGCTGCTGTGTGCCATTCGTTTTGCATCTGGCATCAAGTCAAGCATGTTGAATGTGGGCACCTGGCAAGGTTGTGCCCCAAGTCACCTTTTATGTTTGCTGACTTACTGACAACTTAAATGGTCTTCTTTAAATGTAAGAAGACACACGCATTGGCTTCAGCTGATATTTAAATGCATTTATCTTAACTATCCCCCTTATTTAAAGCAGTATTTCGTACCCTACTCGTCAAATCATCAAGTTAGACATTCTGTTCAGATGTATTCCTCTGTCCCCTCTGCAAAAACATTTATTGGCAGAAGAGCGTTCATTTTCAAAGCCCCAACATACTGGAATACTTTACCTGCTGCTATTAGATCTCTTGCATCATTGGGTATGTTTAAACATGCATTATCATCTCACTTACTGGTCTGTACTTGTTATTTATGAAACTGATATTGATGAAACTGATTTGCTCGACTGTCTCTCAAATTGTAATGATTGTATGCATTGCTTGAATTGTACTTAACAGACTGTACATGGTTTGTCTTGTGTGTCATGTTTTGCATTTTGTCTTTTTGTTTATGTATGTCTGTAAGTTGTTGCTATTGTCGGGACCCCCTTGAAAACGAGATGGTGCATCTCAAGGGGTTTATCCCAATGAATACTAATTTATATATATTAAGGTGGTATCTCTGACGTTCCCGATGATGTTGTCCTCCTGGCTTTGTCAGATCGTCACCTCCAATATGCAGTGGAGTGGTGGCGGCTGTGTTTCGTTCAGCATGGGAATAAAGGCCCTGTCACACTGTCCCGAAATTGACACCCGATGGACACACGAATATGGAATTGTGAATTTCGCACGAAGATGGCCCCGAACCACACACGAAGGCAACATTTACATTACATTTAAGACATACAACTGCAATGAAAGTACCAAAAACAATTATGTTACAGTACTATGATACTGTACTGATATCTTCAGACTTTGTTCTTTACTTTATCCGTCGTTATATGTAGAAAATATTACGTTTTCTCCGTAATGTTGTTTCCATAACAACAACAACTTCCTGTCAACTGTCCTTCAAAATAATATATTATATCCTTTTTAGTTTCACAGAACACAAATTGGGTTATTTACATAATATATTTACATGATTTTGTTGTGCAATAAAACAACCCGATGGACACACGATAAAGGAAATGTTCAAATTCGGCTGTGATCGTAGCAACATCGGGCCATTCGTGAGGGCATCTTAAGCCTTCGTATGACCGCCGGTGGAGTTTCTCAGGCTCCGGCAGCAACTTCGTGAGCGGTGGCAAAATCTTTGGCATGCCAAAAAATTGCCGAAGGACCTTGTGAAGGTTCATTTTCGTGTTGAATTCGTGTGTCAATTGTGCCCTTCGTAAGGCCATCGTGAGGGCATCTTGTTATCATCGGTGCCATCGGGCATTCGCCCCGATCAGAGTGAGTGTGAATGCACCGATGATAACACGAAGATGACACGATTTGACAAGATGCCCTCACGATGCCTTACGAAGTTGCCGCTCACGAAGTTGCTGCCGGAGCCTGAGAAACTCCACCGGCGGTCATACGATGGCTTAAGATGCCCTCACGAATGGCCCGATGTTGCTACGATCACAGCCGAATTTGAACATTTCCTTTTTTCGTGTGTCCATCGGGTGTAAATTTCGGGACAGTGTGACAGGGCCTTAACCACCTGCAATGCTGAGACCATGGTTCTGTCAGCCCTCAAATTATTTTCAATTTAGCACCCTACAATGCTAGTCTTTGGGGGTTTTACGTCACATGGTGGTCACAGCACTCCTACATTTCTTGTATGCAGTCTTTATCCCTCAGCCTGTTCACTAGATAAAGAACTATGACCACTCTTTTCAGAAATTCCACCGGAGTCATGCTGAGAATCCAAATGTTTTTGTAGCTCTAATGCCAGGCCTGTAATAAGCAAGCACTGCTTATGACCCAGACAACACGCTTTTGGACTCCAGATGGTCCGATTCTATTCTACCTTATTTTCTGAGACTTAAAAGGCTTTAAATGGGCTTCACTTGAAAATGGAAAAACAAGGAAATATATATGCTGTTTACACGGGAATGAAACTGGTTGTATCTGCTACTTTTCTCTTTTGTATAGCCCGTTCGTTCACACAAGGCCATAACGGAACCGCGGAAACGGACCCCTAAAACGATAACGGGTCCCAAGGTGGATAGATCTGCGGACAGAACGCTCTGGGGGCCAAATGGCTCCGTGTGTACGTCCTATACGATCATTTCCTGATAACGATGAAGCCATAGCCTCACCTCTCCCCACCTCTGCTGCTCACTGCTGTAGCATGGTCAGTAGCTACTGTCAGTAGCTACTGACCATGCTACAGATGTTAGTGCAAAATCTACAGCTCCTCTACCACAACCATCAGCAACAAGTGGACATGGAGAACTACATGTTGCTAAATCCACCGCGGAGAATAAACAGAAGGGCAACCAGGCAACCATGGCAACCATGCTCAGGGGTCTTCTTCGCTACTTTTGGTGTATTTTGTGGCGGAAGTACAGTGCCACTTACAGGCCTGGCATATGTATTACAGCGTCTCCAGCGGGTCGAGTGGTCGCCTGTGAAGGGACACGTTTTTGTTATCGAATTCGGTTCGTTTGCGTTTCATTTGCGTTCCCGTGTAAATGGGGCCGTAGTCATTGCAGATTTCATCTAATTTGAACCCTGAGCACTCTCTCCTTTATGCCTTTCCTTCCTTTCTGAACTGTCCTCAGGTAGTCTGCTTTTTATAGCTTGTCTTCCATTCTTCCTGCCAACTTCCACAGATGTTTTTATTTATAACAAATTGTTTCTTGCTTTTATTCAAGTCTTTCATTGTTGCCTAAATGCTTCCCCAACATATTTTATAACATTGCACTCTATACACTCTTGCAGTATTTTGCTGATGTTGCATGTGTCTCCTGCCAGTATGGAATATAGTGATAAGCTCAACTTGATCACACTCATCTGTTGTTTCCTACCCGAGATCTCCAAGATGTGGCAATGTGACAAACCATATCGAGGGTACTGGTCCAAAATATATATTGACACTTATTTTTGAATTGTTATTTGATTAATCACAGTTGTCTTGAATGCAGCAATTGTTTTTTTTATCTTGCTTCCTTGTTTTTATACAGATATATCAGCTGCATGGATCAGCTGCATTACTGACTAACTCTGGGTAGGAAGGACAGAGTTAAGGAGTAAGACAGAGAGAAAAGAAGTGACAAGGGAGATGTGAGATTTTCACATCAGCCCCCTGGTTGGTCGTTGCATGGTTTTGCTGTAATGAGGCTGCTGAAACCTCAGTGGCCATTAAAGACCGCAATTAACATGTATGAGCACGCTGGTCCTGAAGAGAGGGGTGTCAAACTGAGAGACGCTAATTGGCTCTCTGGCGTCATAGAACAGCATCCTGCAAGCAAATGGGGAAACACACACTGACAGTAACACACCACATTCACACACTCATAACAACTCGGATGTCATTGTTCTGACCTGTGGGTGACCTTTGAAACAGTCTCAGTATGTATTGCAGAAAAACTAAGAAATACAGAGCCATTATATATGTGTGTATTGTTTTGTATCCCATGTTGATTGTAATGCTGCACACATTTGAGTGCACCAGTTCAGGGAGTCTCCCACACCCACCTCCGCTCATATTTATAGCACCAGGCAATCCTCCAGTAATTAGAAAGAGTGTATCGCCAAGATTAATGCCGCTGATAAAGAAGCTAAGCTGATGACTCTGTGCACAAGCGAGGCATCGCGGGCTTACACGGGACTTGAACTACACCCCCGAGATAAATGGGTATTACAAGGACTAAGATTTAAAGATGCCAGCAGAGACAAATCAAGGCAATTCTTTTTTAGCTTGTTTTGGCAGCGGGGTATCAACTGTAATAAAATGGCTTAGTGTGACATGAACCAAGTTGCTTCAGGTAAATGTGACCTAGCTTCGAGCCTAGTTTAAACAGAGACTGTATTTTACGTCATATGGATGGTCAACTGTTCAAAAATGACAGAATGATGTTTACACCAGATTTGGTAAGTTTAAGAGCAAAGTCAGACGGCATGAACAGAGCTGACCCTGAGTTATTTTGTTTCCCATATTTATTTTCATTTGGATTTGAATACAGTATGTATCCCTTTGTTAAAATGTGTATTATCAGCCATGCAATAAGGTCCGCCTTTCAAATTACCAGTCCATTCCAGAGAATGTTACGGACAAGGTGATAATGCGGTGAATACCATATCTGGTCAACCAGATTGGGCTAACTGCTTATAAATGTGTGCACGTGGGCGTGAAGCGGCCGAGGTGCTGCAGCAGATACAGTATCTGTGTACGATGTGAGTGAGTGCTTGTGCATCTATAAAAGAAACAGATGGCATGGTAAAGAGAGCTCAGGGAATGAAAAGCGGCCTATCAAATGTTTTAGTCATCTATTTTCAACACGTGGTATGCTTTGATGGCCAATACCCCAAAAAAGACAGGCATTTCCCACAAAAATCCACATTTACTTTTATGGAACCCATTACAAGTCGTTAGAATTTGTGTGACTTGGCAAGGCAATACCTTGTCTCCCAAGATGTGCTGCTGTGTGAAGTATTGTTTTATTTCCTGTTGTACTTCTCTAACGCCCGTGTTCTCAGCTGCCCAACAAGTCAGCACTTATCTGATCCTTACTCTCCTCCACATTTATCTCATCTCTGTCTCCCCTCCTGCTCCCTCTTGAAGCTAGTGACCTCTCTCCTACTTCTGTCTCTGTGGAGTTTTATACAGATAGCTTAGGAAAAGTTTAGAATGCCTTTAAGGGATAATTATCAAACAGTGAAACTGCCACACAGATCTTGCTGGGTAATTACATTTCCCCCATCTCTGCTCTTTTTTTTTTTTTCTAGGAATGAAACTGTCAGTTTTTAGAGCTTTGACAATCCACAATTCCCCTGTGTTGTACCCCTTAGACTTCTGAATGAAAACTGTGAGGAGTTAGTGTTGCCCATTATGCCGCTGCTTAAAGGTTTCCTCTCCTCTTGCACATTTCGTTTTTCTTCCTCTCTACCTCCCTCTCTTCTCTTCTCTTGCTTGGTCTCACATTCACACAAACAACAGCCCAGACCATTTGCATTCTGGGCAATTACATTCAATTTGTAAACTGGTGCTGAACTTTAGTAGAATTAGACATTTCTAACAGGCCTAATGACATTTAATGGAGCATGATTTATTCATTTTTCTTTCATCAGGTCAAGATATGCCACAACTGGGAATTGAATAATAGCAGATGTTTTTGTTTTGCCTGCTTTCAAAATGCTCGGGCTGTTTGTGCACCAGCGACCATGTTACCAAGACATTTCAGACTGCACCCTGAAAAACCTCCAATTTCATTGATTTGACAATCCAGTATGCCATAATGAATTCAGTGCACAATGAATCTCATTCTTAAGTACCTCATATGTCATTGTAGCCTTGAGAGAAAAATCCTATAAATCTGCAGATAATGTCTTACTCCCTTTTTGTCGCCAGGATCTATGAATACCTTTTTGTATCATTTGTACTCAGTTATTCTTTGTTGTCCTTACAATGTGGCCCATTCAGCACATGCCTTTCCTTTTTTAAAGAAGGTTATTTAAAACATATTTTAAAGCCGATTATTATTATTATTTGTATGCTTTGTGATCTATCATTCGGATGTTTTCTCTTTCACCCACCTGCATTCTGTTTTAGTCCTAACAGAATTGTTCTATTACTCTTACAAAAACAAGCGCTAGACTCAGAGAGATGCACATATATTAATCTCCACATCCCATTACTGCTTACTTAAGCACATCCTGCCTCAGGAGGGGGGGAGAAAGCTAACAGACAGACAACATGTTGTTTTAAAAAAGAAAATCCAATAAGACACAACAGATTGACAATGGAGTGGGCTGACAGTGGAATGAGGCTACATAGTGTTCAGGAAGAGGGACTCTGTGATTGGCCGGCAACAAGTGCCATCCTGAGCGCCTGCCAGGCCCGTCAGCACCCAAAAGCATTCAAATTATATTCTAGCATCTGTCTTTGAGATTTTTTTCCGGCACCAATCAAGTATATTAAAGATGGAGGCGCCTCCTTCACTTCCTCACTTGGCTTCCTGAGTCTCTCCACACACACACACACACACACACACACACACACACACACACACACACACACACACACACACACACACACACACACACACACACACACACACACACACACACACACACACACACACACACACACACACACACACACACACACACACACACACACACACACACACACACACACACACACACACACACACACACCATGTATCAGTGGCGAGCCGTCAGGGCCCTCTAGGCCCTCTGTGAGGGCCTAAGATATTCTAAAAAATAATATTTGAAAACATTAAAAAAAAAACATTTTTTTGTTGTTACATTTTTCATTAGTTTTACCAAAATAACTTGATTTAATTGTATTTAAAATAATATTTCCAAAGAAATAAATCCTTCGAATCTGCCTGTTCAGTTTCTGTTGGAATGTGAAGGGTTAAATGCCGTCTCTGCGAGTTATGTGAAGACGGGAGAGCTTGTTGGTCCCTCTCTACATTCACAGGGGGCCAGCTATAGTAACTCAACGAGAGAGTAATGTCAAATGACAGTACAATTGACCAATCATATCTTCCCTCTAAATGGGCGGGCTTTATTTTCGCGGACTTTATGACAAGTTCCGCCCGCTGTGAGGTCTATGCAAGTGGTGCAGTGACGCGTCCTAAAACCCGGAAGTAAACTGCGCTCGGATTCTCTCGACAGAAAGCAGTGGGATTTCTCCAGAGGATTTTGGAAAATAGCTCGAAATAAGGTCTGTGGAAAACGAACCTGTTAGATAAATGCACGTTGTGTTCAGCCGGATAATATCCACATGTCTATCCTACTTTTACTATTTTTGAATCATAAATCTAATCGATAGATTTATGATCGATAGATTTATGATTAGCATAAATTCGTTCATGATGGCTCACTTCAGTGATAGTGATGACATCGTGGCGAAATTATTAACCGAGTCATTTTCAAGATTGAGTTATAATGATAAACTGGAGTGGCAAAGGATCAGCTGAATGACCCGCCATCAAGTGCTTCATCCAAAAGGACAGGAGGATGGACTTTGTGTTTCAGTGATTTGATCATCAAAGGTAGGCCTAATAAGTCATTTTCAATGCGGGCCGCGGTGCCGACTTAATTCATTTGTAATCGCTACTTGGCTGTGGGTGCCCTGTCATGATAGGTGTTTATATAAATGGTGTTGTTTTGTGTGGTAGAGGGTCGCTGTCATTGATGCGTTTTGCACCCCGGACCACTGTTTTGATATTCCGCTGAAGTCTACGTTGTGACGTAATAGGCTTGTTTGAGACGCGTTGCGGCTCGCCTCGAAAGTAGACGAGAATAGCCGATCGCAGCCGTGGGAGGTCTCAAAAAGCTCGCCTGAAGTCGGACAGCTCGGAGTCGGCTTCGTCTTCTTCTTCTCTCGGATTTTTGGCGGATTGCAAACAACTTGAAGGTGCATACCGCCACCTCCGGTGTCGGCTTGACTCGGTTTGCATTTATAAAGAATGCACACATGTGTTTAATCGTTAATGTCAGATATGTACTAAGTAAATGCATTTGTTCCTGCTCAAGATTAGATTCAACTTTATTGTTATTGCACAGATTACAGGTACTGAGACAACGAAATGCAGTTCTAACTAACTCATTATGCTGCTGTCAAATCCGTGTTTCAGTGCTGTACGATACCAGTCACCTCTGTGGAAACATTGGTATAACTGCCTTTTTTAATTTATATTTGAGTGTTGTATGTTTTTGTAATAATGGACCAAGAGTCTCTTTAAATAAAGATGATTAACCAGGTGCAACAAGCAGTAAAGTGAAAAGTAATGTACACAATAGACAGAATAAAATATAGAATGAATTGAATGATGAATAAACAGTGAGGGGTATGAATACACTAGATATCAGCCTGTGAGCAGTATGAACAGTGTGTATGAATATGCTAAGACATATAAAGTATGAAAACGGTAAGCAGTATAGTATAAAATATATGGATATTAATTTCATGATGATAAACATTGTGGAACAATGATGAAAAATGGGAATGCATGTGGCGACGTAAAACTGACACAAAACAACAACAAACTTTTGCCGAGCCAATTGGAGAGTTTCATCAGCAGCACGGGGTAAAAACCACCAATGAGCGCTCAGCTCGAGATACCAGCGAGTCGTTTCCCATCAAGCATTTCGCTTCCGCTGCCCGTGGAGAGGAACTGCGCCGCCTCGCCTCGCCTCGCTCTCAAGGCTGCGGTCGTCTTTGTGCCGCGAGATTTCAACGTCTCATGTAGGCGAGCCTCCAGAGCAAGTCGGACAAAATGACTAACCATCATGCAACGCACTAGCAAGACGTTGATCGCAACTGCGCAGGTCTCGCTTGTCTCAAACAAGCCTAGTATCTCTTCTTTTTTTTCGAGGGAAGGGGGGGTCAGAGGGCCTAGGTATAAAAGTCACGGCTCGCCACTGCCAGTGAGGGGTATGAATACACTAGATATCAGCCTGTGAGCAGTATGAACAGTGTGTATGAATATGCTAAGACATATAAAGTATGAAAACGGTAAGCAGTATAGTATAAAATATATGGATATTAATTTCATGATGATAAACATTGTGGAACAATGATGAAAAATGGGAATGCATGTGGCGACGTAAAACTGACACAAAACAACAACAAACTTTTGCCGAGCCAATTGGAGAGTTTCATCAGCAGCACGGGGTAAAAACCACCAATGAGCGCTCAGCTCGAGATACCAGCGAGTCGTTTCCCATCAAGCATTTCGCTTCCGCTGCCCGTGGAGAGGAACTGCGCCGCCTCGCCTCGCCTCGCTCTCAAGGCTGCGGTCGTCTTTGTGCCGCGAGATTTCAACGTCTCATGTAGGCGAGCCTCCAGAGCAAGTCGGACAAAATGACTAACCATCATGCAACGCACTAGCAAGACGTTGATCGCAACTGCGCAGGTCTCGCTTGTCTCAAACAAGCCTAGTATCTCTTCTTTTTTTTCGAGGGAAGGGGGGGTCAGAGGGCCTAGGTATAAAAGTCACGGCTCGCCACTGCCATGTATACATCACTTCAGGGGACATTACATTGACTTACATGCATTTCCTGGAGACTTATCCTAACCTTAACCATAACCAACACATGCCTAACCCTAACGCTTACCCTAAACCTAACCAAGTCTTCACCCTAAAATGAATGATTCCCCTCATGGGGACCTCCAATTTGTCCCCATAAGGGAAGCCAGTCCCCACACGTGACTATGTAAACAGATTTAGGTCCCCACAAGCAGGGCCGCCCCTGGCCAACTTGGGGCCCCAAGCGACATTGTGAGATGAGGCCCCCCCCAACCGACAGGAGTGAAACACATTTTTTTGGAAACAAAGTAGGCTACTTATATAAATATAATTCCTGTTTATTATTAGTATCAACACAGTTACTTTTGTATACAGTGAGGTAAATGGTAAATGTGCATGTACGTCTGCATTTCCTGCCAAATACTAGCCTCAAAAAGATTAAAATATAATGAATGCAAATAAACTACTTCTACTAATAATAATAATCATAATCAATTCAATAATATAAATACTATATTATTTTATTATAATTTAGTTGTAATATAGTCAAGACAAAACATGCTTATGACATGCTCAAAAACTGATATTTCTTCAATCTGTATTCTAGTTCTCTCTGTCAGCAATGTATCAACAACTACACACACATTTCTATCAGTATTTCTCTGTGTGGTGGTTGACATGATGATGACTGTTAGGAGTTAAGGGGAGAGGCTGAGCATCACCATGAAATGTGCAAATTGACATCAAAATGAATAAAAGGGGAAACAATGCTCCATGTTTTTTAGGCTGTACACTTTAACTGTTATGTAAGCCAAGTAGACAGACAGTGTTTCACTCTTCCTCCTGTATATTAGCAGATAAAAGGCATCACATACTTGAATGAATGTTAAATAAAGAATGCTGGAAATAACTGCATCTCCATTAGCCTATATGCTCTGCAGAGACTGCCTTCTTCATGTCGTGAATTGCAGCTGATGTTTTAATATGGCAATTTGACTTATACAACATTCGCAAGTTGTACATTTGACTCATACAATAACCCACCTTCGAGTGATGCTCTAGTTTCTTCATGTTTTGTTTTTATCCCCTCTTCCTTGTGCCGGACTGAAACTGTCTTTTCACCGACATCTCTTCACCTGCACTAGTGGCCGTATCAAAGCCGTGATTGGTCAGATGTCAATTCATCGCAACGGTGTCGGGTTACAGACGTGCTCCCCTTCTCACCTCTCACTCTCTCTCGCTGTGCGCGGAGAACTGAGCGGAGAACTGCGCACAGCAGCTGAGGCCCTCTGGGCGGGGCCCCCTGCGCAAGGCGGGGCCCCATGCAGCCTGCGTGATTGGCCTGTAGGGAGGGGCGGCCCTGCCCACAAGTATAGTAATCCTAGACCACACACACACACACACTCTGGTGTTTACACATTTCAATTTGGTGAAGCAGCTTTCTCTCTGAAACAATAGAGTCTTTCAGATATGTTTCTTTTCTGCTGCTCCCCCAGCACCCTTCTTCATTTTCCAAGGTGTTCTTATTTAGGGAGACGAAAGCGCCTTGGGACACAGTGAAGCATGCTGGGAGACAGACAGAACGGATCCTTTTCATTCCCTCCCTCTCTTCTTCTGTCTCTTACTTTCTACTAAAGTGAGTGAAGATCCTCCCTGCGCATCATCACAGCACCCCACATTGTCATCTGGATGATGAAGAGGCGTCAGATTGTGTCTACAGTTTGCTATCTCTATTGTGTTTTTCTGGCTGTTTGTGGGGCTCTGCTTATCAAATCCGAGAAAAGTACTTGGCCGTCTTCCCAGTGGCTGTCCAAAACACAAATTGATAGACATCATAACAGGAAGTGCAGCCTGGGAAAGTAGAAACAATGGTACACTTACTTTAAAGGAGCTCTATCGTGTGTATTCTAGTCCGTCATTTTTGTACTGATTGACTTTTCTTTTTATTTGTGGAGCCTCAAACAGATTCATATTTCCTTTGTGTGTTTGTACCCTCACACACTCGTACCCTCTTGACTTCTCCACTTGAAGTGTGTATCCGTGTTCCCTCTTTCTCTCTCTTTGCGTCCACATGCACTCTCTTAATGCACATACATTAATTCACTTCAGACTTTATCCCTGTAGCCTCTCATGCAGCAGTGCAGAACATTCATCTACATTGATCAAGGCGGTGTATCTGCTCCACTGTTCGTCCTTCCCCTCTCATGCTGCTTAATGAACTTGCTGGGGCTTAATGCAGCTGAACAGACCCCTATGCTCATACCAATGAACCACCGCAGGCCTCTTCGCCATCAACTTCCGATATAGTTACCCCTAGATATGAGCAGGTATAGAGTCCTTCTGGCCGAGGATTCAGGGTCTTAAGGTGACGTGATTGGCAGACGAATTCAAAGCCTTTCATTAAGTCCACATCAACGTGATTGGGACAGTTTAGCTTCACTCCATTCTGCGGGATTCACAGACCTCCGTGAAAGGAATGCTTTATCGTGACTTAAATATTCTTACTACACCTTTCTCTGTCTGATTGACCCTGAAATAGAGCAGACAGATTGTGGGCTATCGGTAAGGACAACACCTGTCTCCTGCATCTGTGTTCGCACCACAGACAAATGTCAGTATTCATGTGAGGGCCAATAGGTTTGGGTGATCCATAGTGTGACTAGAGCTAAAAAACAACTATTCAGTTCATTGATGGAAACAACTGTATTGGCATATTTATATATACTTATAAATGTAATGTATGTTGCTCTACAGTAATACAGTGTTGATACTAATGCACTAACGGCATTATGACAGTCAATGGATAAATCAAAAATTGGATAGTCAGATTGATAACAAATTGAACATTTCTGACTTTAATAGTGTTTAAACTATTACAGTAGAAATCGTCTTACCTTTTAATATTGTCAATACATTTTAAAATCACTTTCCTTCCATCTGTCCTGTGGACTCCTGATCTCAAGAATTTCTTAAAATTGGACTTTTTTGCGGTGACTTTAATTGGAGATGAACTGAGTTGAATTTGGTTTTTCAAAGGTACATTTCCCTAATAACGACAACCACACTAATGTCTAATAGGATACATTAATTTTTTTTTTTAATAAACTTTGTTTATTGATTTTCGTACACAAATTAAACAGAGATGACAGAGCGGTTGTGATTGAAAGTGTCACATTACAGTTGTGCAGATCACATAACATATGAAACATTACAACAAGACAAAGAAAACAAAAAAACAGTCGGCTTGGTCACACAACAAAATACAAACAAACACATAACCTCATTCTCTTCAGGTAATAGTACAAATACATTTAAAATGTTTCACATATATATATATATATAGTATATACATATACATATAAAATAATAATAAAAAATAAATAAAAAAGATACATACAAATACACACATACATATTCGGGTCTTATTCCGGAATATCCAGGAAGGTCATCCTCCCTGCATACGCAAAGAAAGGCCCCCAGACACTCCGGAACTTCCCGGAGGAGCCTCTCAATGTGTAACGGATTTTTTCAAGCTGCAAATTATTAAAAATGTCCCTTATCCACATCGAAAGGTGGTGTTGGTGATTTCCATCTTGTTAGAATAAGACGTCTTGCTAGTAATGTTGCAAAGGCTATAAGGTCTGCTTTGAGCCTAGGCAAAGGCAGGTTTGGGATGCCAAATAGTGCAGTAATGGCATTAGGCTCTATAAGCATCCCAGTTACCTCTGACAAAGTACTGAAAATTGAAGTCCAGTAGTTGTGCAGAGACGTACATGACCAAAACATATGCAAATGGTTTGCAGGTGTTTGGTGACATTTTTCACAAGAAGGATCTATATTGTCAAACACTGAACAGCCTGACTTTAGTCCAATGGGTGCGGTGAACAACTTTACACTGAATCAAACCATGTCTTGCGCAGACGGATGAAGTATGCACACGCTTAAGAATATTGCCCCAAAGATCCTCTGAGATCTCCTGCCCCAAATCCTCCTCCCAAACAGCTTTCACAGAGTTTAGAGAGGTTGAAGATAGGGTTTGGATTTGATTGTAAATACATGAGATAATTCCTTTCATCACAGGGACCTGAGTGAGAAAAGCATCTACTGTAGAGGCGTGTCAGCGGGCAGGTTAGGAAACTGAGCATATCTATTGCGAGCAAAACTCCGAATTTGCAGGTATCTAAAAAAATGATGTTTAGGAAGAGAGAACAATTCTGAGAGCTGTTGAAAAGATGCAAAAGTGTTCTCAATATATAAATCTTTAAATGTTTTAATACCAAGGTTTGACCATATAGAAAATGCACCATCTGATATGGAGGGGGGGGAAACACGATTTGCAGCTAGTGGAGCCGAGGTAGAAAAAGCTTGCAGACCAAAGTGACGTTTAAACTGATTCCAAATCCTTAAGGAGGTTTTAACAACTATATTTTTAGCATAGAGGGACACGGGGCTGTTGATGGGGGAGTGTACAAGTGATGTCAGTGACACAGGCTTAGAGGAAAAAGACTCCATAGCCAGCCAAGCGGGGTGAGGATGAAGTGTATTGGACCTAAGCCAATACTGTAAGATTCTTAGGTTGGAAGCCCAATAGTCAAATCTAAAGTTTGGCAAGGCCATTCCTCCAAGAGGCTTTGGCCTTTGTAGAAAGTCTTTACGAAGTCTAGGTTTCTTTTTGTTCCAAATAAACTCCAAAATTGAGCTATCAATTTTCCGAAAAAACGCTTGAGGAAGAAAAATAGGTATGCACTGAAACAGATAGGCAAATTTTAAGGAGAGTATTCATTTTTACTGAGTTGATCCTCGCGGCCAAATTTAAAGGGAGCAGTGACCAGCGTTCAAAGTCTTGTTGCATACGTTCTAAACAGGGTGTAAAATTGGCCTTAAAGAGACTTTTAAATGTGCTAGTAACTTGTATTCCAAGATATGTAAAGCTTTGCAGAGATACTTTAAATGGGAAGTTATGTAAAGGACATTTACGTGCGGTTGAGTTTAGAGGAAATAATTCCAAGATTAAGTTATATCCTGATATGAAACCAAATGAGTCCAGCGTGGCAAGTGTAGCAGAGGATACATTAATGAATTGATGACAGTTTGGACTGAAATGGATGTAACTGCATCTTGACGTCGATGTTTTTTTTAGTGTTTTTACTTTTAATGCATCTTATTACCCTCGACAACAGTTTCAATGTAATTAGTTTATCTCCAAACGGTTTCTTGATTTAATTGAAAATATAATTTTGTCACAATTTACTGTGTATTGTTTTTGCAATATAAAATAACATCTTCAGAAAGATTGAATCCATATCACCCTCCCCTAGAGCCTTTCACCCCACCTAAATCAATCCCATTGACCTCCATCTGCATTATTAATGCCTGCAGGGGGCGATGTGTCAATTGAGGAAGCTGGGTAGGATAGTGAAAGAGATCCATAGCTCCTCATCACTAAACCGGTGACACAATTATAACACATCTTAATTGCTCCCAAGGCAATGGCAGTGTCCATTCACTCTTGTTAGGCAGTTGTCAGACCTTTTTATGTGTGGCGTTGCCTAAGCATTCGTTATCTCTGACATATCGCAATTAGCTCCGTCTAACGCCATGATATTGATGACGCATGCAGATGGAGAGCGTTGTGCTTTCTCATCAACCCACACACACGCACAAACTGTACAAGTACACACCAAGACAATAATGACACACACAAACTGTGCTGTCAATTTCTGGGACGTTACTGGATGATGGGTCTTTCTTTCTCCCACTGTCTCCCTCTCCATTTATATCTCCCTCCAAAACCAACGCATCCATCAATCTCTGACCTCCCTGCTCAGCGTCTTCTACTCTGTCACTTTCCTTTCTCAGCCTGCATGTAATAAGTCCAGCACCTTAGTGTTGGTGAAATGGAAAGGTACTTTTGCAATAAGGTTTGGTGTTCGTGTGCACATGGGGATGGTTGGGGAAAAGAGCGGGAGATTCAGCCAGATCCTTTTCCATTATCGCCCCATTACAAAATGCTGGGCTTCGCTAAGTGTATGGATGAAATGCGGCGAGGATTCCATTTGAAAATTGAACTAATGCACTGACTCAGAATACAAATTACCCTGCAGATTCTCATCACTGCTGCCTGGCAGCCAGATTTGGACCAGTGAACTCTGGCCTCTTCCTCTAGTTCACATTCCTGTCTTGTTTCGGAATGCTTTGACATTTGGAACTTGCCGGAAAAAGTAGACAACCTCGTTATAATTTAGCAGTCTTGTTAGCATACAACTCTATATAGCTTTAGAGATAGACACTTGCTTCTTTTTCTGATGCAGATGTTCCAAATGTATTCAGAGTAATGCGCCTCTCACTTACTCACTTAGGCTGTGTCCACACCTGGCATTAACATTCATCTCCAGTGATCCAGCATTAAGTACGTCAGTTCCCACCTCGCATTAAAATGCATTTCCACATGCGTTTTAAATGACCAATTATGAACGGATCTTACATCCCTGCTCTATATGCAAATAAACGTGTATATTATTTACTTTTGCACACTAGTTGTTGTTTCAGACTGGAAGGAGACAATCCACTGATCGTGAGTCTGTGCCAATTTGTCGTTGCCTGTTATCGTAACGAATACATACTTCCACTCATGCAGACAACTTCATTTTCAAAGGCAGTCCTTGAATGTATCCCAGGACACATTTTAGTGCACACTGCTAAATGACACTATGGGAAAGATAGTAAATAATGATATTATATTCTTGATTGTTTTGCTGGAGATGCAACACCAGGCAAATAGGCATTAGGGTTCGGCATTGCAGGGATTTCTCTGCTATTTATTTAGTCATTTATGGCCATCCTTTTTTAAAAGCCGGTATTATGAGCAGTATGTTTCATTGGTTGCAGTTGTCAGCCAGATATTTGATGTCCTCTTTAAGCTCTGTGCTTATTTATTTCCACACTGTAACCATTCTTTTTTGCAGCAAAGACCCAATTTCCCCCCAGAGGGATCATTAGAGTTTAATCTAATCTCATCAAATACCGCCATTTAGAACTAAGGTATTTAGTCCTAAACCGTTCTGGGCTCATCACATGTTTTTCAATTGTAATAGGCAGTTGGGAATAAACATAGAGGATGAACTGTCATCCCGAAATACATGCTTACCATTATTGTGCTAAATAATAATTGCAAACAGTGCTAAGGAAAGAAACCGTCCTCCATCTCCTGCTCACGGCCAAACTAAAACAGATTTGACCAGCCGGACCGCCTTCATTGTTCCTTTACATGCTCCACTGGAAGCGGAAGAACGACCAGGACGTAGGAGGTGTAGTGGAAGAAACACGAGGAATAACACGAAGACAGTGAGTTAAGGTGCAGGACTGCCAGTTAACTGCGTGATGAAGACAACTGAAAATGTTGCTAGTGACAGACAGAAGGAGAAAAAAAGTGTAGAAGCATCCGAGCGGAGCAGAAATAAGAATAGAGACAAACTGTGAGGATAAGGAAGTGAAGCAGGCAGGTATGGGAGGGCAAATTGAGGTAAATGGGCTAGAAGGGAGAGGGAGGAATGGCAGTGGAATTGTGGTTGGGTCAGAGACGTTTGACACAGAGGGGCGGGGGCTGTGGGGTCTAAGCAGTTGATTTATAGGTAGGTGGCCAGGTGCTCGCAGTCAAGAAGCCTTATTCATTCCTCCCCTAATCTAGCTCACCGCAGCCAGACGTGCTTAAGGTAATGGGCACAGCGAGTGTCTGCAAGGCCACCGGCACACACTCAGCCAGGCGAGACCACTGCACATCAAACAGAGGGGGGGAAGGAGGAATGAGACCCTTGTGAAAAAAACGAATATGCGTTTCAAGACTGCTGATTTCAAAATCAGGAGAAATGTGGCGGTGAATTCCGTGTTCATGTAGGAATGCTGTGCACAGATTTTTAGCAGTATTCTGTGTTTTTGGAACGGAGGTGGGAGAAGTATTCAAATCTTGTACTTAAGTAAAAGTAGAAGTACCACAGTGTAGGAATACTCTGTTACAGGTAAAAGTCCTGCAATCAAAATGTTACTTAAGTAAAATTACAAAAGTATTAGCATCAAAATATACTTAAAGTATCAAAAGTAAAAGTAGTCATTGTGCTAAATAATAATTGCAAACAGTGCTAAGGAAAAAAACCTTTATATTCTATAACTCATTGCATCACATTTCGCTGTAAATTACTGCTTTATTTTATTGCTATTTAACTATATGTTATTACAGTGTCCTTAAAGATCTTTTGTTTTATATGGAGATTTTTTGTTTTATATTTTATGTATGCACCATGACATCAAGTCAAATTCCTCGTATGTGTGAACCTACCTGGTTTCTGATTCTGATTCTGACTCTGTGCAGATTGGTCCATTTCAGAATACTATATATGATATGTTTTATAATTATTGATCATGAAAGTGTTCTCAAAGCTGGTAAAGGAGCAGCTAGTTTGAATGACTTTGTATACTGCAGGGTAGCTTGTGAATTTACTCCAGGTGGAACTAAAGATTTAACACTTGATTATATTTCACATCATTCATCCAAATGTGCAAAGAAAAACCAATTCTGATTCTGATAACCAAAGATATTAAATAAATGAAGTGGAGTAAAAGTACAGGATTGACCTCTTACTTGTATTAGAGTAGAAGTACAAAGTAGCAAAAACCTCAAAATTGCACTTGAGTACATGTACTTAGTTACTTCACACCTCTGATAATACATATGTTTTATGCCATAGGGAGGTAAAGGCTGCGAAGACGGGGGATCAACGGGAATGAGAGGGCCCATTTGAAGAATGGAGGTTTAGAGGGAGGAGGAATAGAGTGAGGGAGAAGTGAAGGCGGATGAACGATCAGAGGTGGAGGAAGGGTCGTCATAGGAGAAAAAGCCTGCTCTAAGATGAATGTGAGATTGAGAGGGGTTTCTGCTTGGAGATGTATGCAGAGGGTAGAATGCCAGGTAGTGTTAATTTCGTCAGCTATTTTTTAATTTTGTTTTAGTATTAGTCCTCTGTTACATTTTCTTTTTAGTTTTAGTCATATTTAGTCACCTTCATCCTGTTTTTATTTAGTCAAGCTTTAGTCGACTAAAAGTCTGAGCATTTTAGTCTTATTTTAGTCGACTAAAACAGTAACTATTTTAGTCAAGATTTAGTCGACTAAAAGTCTGAGCATTTTAGTCTTATTTTAGTCAAAGAAAACTAATTATTTTAGTCTACTTTTTGTCAATGAAAACGGTTGAGTCTTTTTTAGTCATCAGATTATATAGAACATTTCAGTCAAACTAGTCTAGCCAAAACCAATAATTTGTCATTTTAGTATATATAAATAAATACGATTATATCTTGTCCTTATTTGATGAAAAACACAGGTTGAATGATTAAGAATGCAGCTTCGCAGAGTGTATCTGGTTTGTGGTGTTTTTACCAGCTGTGGCCACATTGCTTCCCTTCTGATGCAACAATGCATTCGCTTTTTTTCTCCGCCTCATTGTAGCGAAAATGGGCCCAAATATCACATTGTTTCTTTCTCCCAAGCAGTGGTGACTTTAGACTTTTTCGGTGTCAGTCATTTTGACGGACAGGATCGTAACATTTCCGTCATAATCCATTATTATCCGTCGAGTGCACAATTTATCAATCACTCGCGCTGACTGGGGGGTATTCGGTTAACGCGAGTGCGACCACTGCTCCCAAGCCCTGTTGTTGCCATTTCATTTTCTGTTGAATAAGGTTAGTTAGACCATGAGTTAGACCCGAGTCTTCCTGACAGTTCACAGTGTGCCGCTGCCCGGTGTAATTCAAATCTACCGCCGCGCTCAGCAGACACACAGCTGCTGCCCAGCCGCAGCACGGACACACAGCTGCTGCCCAGCCGCAGCACGGACACACAGCTGCTGCCCAGCCGCAGCACCGGAAATGGAACTGCTGGGAGAA
Organism: Gymnodraco acuticeps; assembly: GCF_902827175.1. Lineage (NCBI taxonomy): Eukaryota > Metazoa > Chordata > Actinopteri > Perciformes > Bathydraconidae > Gymnodraco > Gymnodraco acuticeps. The sequence goes on from NW_022990990.1 coordinate 1,678,052, forward strand.
AAACTGCCTATCAGAGATGTAACGTTATCTTTGATAATATTTCGTCTCCTCATTTTTCGTCAACGAAAGTAAAGAGAGATTTTGGCATAGTTTTTAATTAGTAAACTACATTTTCGTCTCGTCACTTTTCGTCAACGATATTGCATGATGATTTTGTTGCAGTTATTATTTACTGCCGTCGGTGCCGTCTCGGCATCGTCTCGTTTTCGTCATGGAAAAAAAGTTCGTTGACGAAGATATTTCGTCATAGTTTTAGTCAACGAAATTAACACTAATGCCAGGGGCCAAACCCTGCAGCGAGATCTAATGAGCGATGGTCCTCTGAGTCCTTTATTGGAGCCTTTCACATGTCGCTCGGCTACATCTGCTCCACCTGATTGAAGATGTTGGCAAAATAAGTCAGACTGTTTTTCCTCTTTGTTCTCTATCCTCCCCCCCTTTTCCTCCTTGCTTTCCATTTGTCCTCTTGTTTGTATGATTTGCTTCCTGCCAGAAGAAGAGACAATATTCTGCATGAGCCCAGTGCTGATAAATTGATGCCAGCGGCCGCCCTGTAGCGCAGACTCTTGTTCAGAGTGGCAGATAATGTTGTGCCACGGAGAGACTGTCGGAGAGGAAGGGAGACAGAGGGATGTTGGCCGCTTGTCTGTCCTTGCCTGTGACATCTGGGATGGCAACAGAGAGACATTTGCATCGATCCATTGTGGACAAAGTCTGGAATCTGGGTGGTTATGTCACCCATATATTGCTGAGGAGATAACCCCCTTCAATACAGTATGTAAAGGCATAGTGCACATATAGTACAATACACACACATTTTTTAAGTACCTTTCATGACAGGAACTTTCCCAAAAGCAATGAACTATTTTGATATTTCTAGAAACCCAGCAGTATTTTTTGTTTTGAACAGGCTGCGAGGGACAATTATGGATCTGCAGTTTAGGGCAGTGTCAGAGAAGAAGCTTGCTATTTCGATTACTTTGATTTCAGAAAGCCAGAACAATAAAACTGTCAGAATATTATTTATTTCACAGCGGTACTCATTATAGAGATTCTCAAGTGAAAAAACATCACTCTTTTCACGATAATGAAGCAGACACGAAATGTGTGCCTCCATTGTCTTCTTAATTATGATTTAACACAATTAACAACCAGAGATTGCAATAACACGGTGTCGCTGTGTCGACACATTATTGAGCTTAATGAATTGTAGCTGTGCGTGTATCATTTTTCACAAAGTAAGATTTAAACATTTGACAAAACGTGTAAAAAGATATTAAGGTATTTGCATTTGAACCACTTTTTAATTGGTCAATGTCTTCTAAATTATTTTGCAGGCACTGAGTAGAAGATTGACTTTTTTTCACCAATTAGTCTTAATGTATTCCTTTTTGAATGCTGGTGATTGATAGGCTCTATAATCACATTTTAAAACAGTACAATCTATTTTGAAACCGAATTCTCAAACACATCTTGCTTTAATTGTTGGCTTTGTAGTAGAATGTAGTCAGCCTGGAGAAATGTACTTTTTTTATTGTCTCTGCTGCCAAGTCCTGACAGAGCTCATTGTCATGCATTATTAAAAGCACATCCCATTGACTCCTATCCCTTAAGGCCCAATTATAAAGCTCTATTTCTTTAAGTAGTGCCAAAGGCGCAACCAGGAGATTGTTACCCATTCATACAACCTAAAAGACATGTTAGGAACCATGATCAACAACAGTGGAACTTCCCAGCTATTACAGTCAGATTTAGTTGTGACTACCATAAGTGATGCAAAAGTTATTCTTCACTGTGTTCTGTGACTTTTTTGGGGCATTGATGAGGTAATTATTCTCAAGAGGGCAGTGTCAGCAACAGTTAACTTCCTTTAAACCTCGTATTGACCCTGCTTTAGTGCCTGGATTGAACCACTGGAGTATCTGCCTTTTTCAGTCACAAACGGCTGCATAATGAAACCCATTGCAACAAAGGACCCGAGGCAATGTTCATCAAGCCAATCACGACACAGCGATAAAAAAGGATGGGAACATGTGCTCAGGCATCACACTGAGTTGTAAGTGTCAGGGTAGGAGATGAAGTTTTTGTTTTTAATGGTTTGTCGCAGCGCTTCTGACAGTTTCATATCTCAGAAAGAGAGTTTTCAGCGCCTGGAGTGACACATTGACAGATTGTGTCTTGATTTGCTGTACAAAAAAAGCGGTGAATTTTTTCCATCATTCAAGTTGTATATTAAAAAGTATGGTTTAATTGCTGTCATACCTGGGAAGTGATGACAGGACAGCCATCCAAGTTGGTGATAAGAGGTTTTGCAGCATCCCTCTTCTCTTTAGGAGTGGTTATTCCAATTTAATACCTTGATTTACTCGATGAAGAATGGTCCTTAAAGGTCCCCTATTATACTGTTTTTCATCAATATATAATAGGTGTCAGATATATACAAAACATGTCTCTGAAGTGTTTGGCTGAAATACCAAACAGATCATTGCAGCATCCCATAATCCCCTCTGTTTCAGCCCTGTTTCAAAAGAGCTGATTCTCTGTCTGTTACTTTGGATGAAAATAAGGAGCCCCTCCCCACGCCCCTCTGATGCGGCTTTCACACCAGCGCTTTTCCCTTTCTAGCTCCGAGCTAGAGCTTTTCTGGTTCAGCTCCGGTTTCCCTTTTCTGCTCCCGCTCTGTTCACACCGCCCAGCACCCGACTGGTGCTGCCGCTGCTGCGTCATGACGTCATCGTTTACATCGCTGATTTGCTCCCCAACGGCATTACGGCGCTCACAACAACGGGGAACTGCGTCGGGTCGATGATCGTGTTGCTTTTAATCACACGAAGCCAGAATAAATTGAATAACGACTTCTCCAACCTTATACTTTGCTCCAGAGTGCCGTGGTTCATTGTTTATTAATGTGTTTCTGCAGCATTTACCGACCGCGGCAGTGTTGGCTGCTCTTCCACGGGAGTTTATTCTCCTCCGTTAGCTCCCGGTTAGCTCACACTGCAGCTCCAAAGTATTCACTGTCCGACTCACACAAGCAGCTGATACATATCCCCAGTTCCCCTTAGCCTAAGTGAATGTGTGTCAGTCTGAATTGACGCTGTTTGGTATCACAACGCTGTTATGAAAGTTTCTCTGGTATAAAATGGGTGATGTTAGCATAGCAACCGAAGCTAAACTGACTACTTGCTATTGCTATCCTATTGTGGCATAAACCGTTTTCTACAGGCACATTTTACCGGCGTATTTTTATTATGATTCTACTTGTGATAGTCGGACACGACAACCTGTGCAGCCCATGTATTGATTCCATCCGATAGCTGCTATAATACAAAACAACACGTCTGCCTCTCTCCACAATGATCAATAACAGTGAACGGATGGTCAAAGTAAGGTACAAATAAACAGAATCACACGAAGCCTGGTTAGTGTTGCCTGACTTTATAAAGTGTGTTTATAAGCACTACTGCTTGTAGGCAGGCATGACAGTCGACCCATGTTCAGGGGAGGTGGGTTTAGTTTCCTGCACGCCTCGACGTAAGAGAGACGTAAGCGACGCCACCTCTTAGCTCCGAAGCTCTTGCCTCTAGACCGACAATTTTTTGGAGCTGGAAGTGAACCCGATTCCGGAGCTAAGAGCCGGCGCCGCTGCGGTGTGAACAGGAAAAACCGGCGCTTTTCAGGCTCCAGCTCCGAGCCGGAGCTGAAAAAGCGCTGGTGTGAAAGGGGCATGAGAGAGATTTGGTTAAAAAGAACACAATGGTGCTCTAGGAGGAGATTCAGGTGATAAGGTGGGGGGGGGGGTTACCTTGGTTGGTGATTGGCTAATGGTTACACAAGCTAAAACATCGTTATGACATTATAAGGCGGCAACAATCTGAGCAGCTCATTTTCAGACAGGTTTTTATTTAAATGGATCAGGACAAAAAGAGAGAGAATCTTTTTTCCTGAAACTTTCAGAATCTCTTTCCACAGAGGGGACACATACTTATTTATAAAAGACATGAACAAGTGGATTTTGCACAATAGGTGACCTTTAATACCTTGATATACTCAATGGAGAATGGTCTTTAAGGAGAATAAGGACCTTTGTTAGGGGGCATTTAGGAGTACTGGTGAGACCACTAAGTATGATGTCAGATTTTGTTCAAAAACATGGGATTCAGTTTGTAGAAGAGTTTAAGAACCTTGCATTGAGAGTTTATAGCCCTTGTCTCATCCTCTGTAATCGTTCCAGACTATTGTCCCATATCCCTTATCTCTTAGTTTGTATTCCCGGCCTACTTTAATTGCAGGCGCCAGGTTTCAGTTTCTGACCCGGCTTTGATAGAGCACAACTCATTCACTTCCTGAACATATGCTTCTGGAGTTAAACATGGTCGTAAATCGTACAGCTCCCAAACCACTTCTTATAATCTTGTTCTTCTGTAAGACACTGTACAGTCCATGCTAACATCCATATGACTTGATATCCCATCATTTAATGTGTGTTGAAGACTCATGCATAAGCCTTTAATAGGAAAGCAATATGCTTACCTTAAGTAGACATAGTGACAAACGTTTAGTATTACTGACATAATGTGAGGAGCACTATGAAGCTTTTATGTAGCATTTACTTAGTGCATACATGACATGTGTCTGTGCCCATCAGGTGTAAGCCTAGCTCATATCTCATCTGAAGAGTAATCACTGTTTTCTTAAGCTATGAATAAATCCTTACAAGTATCACCCTTTTACTTTAAAGCATCGCATGTCATCATCTCTAAGTGTGGTTTCAATTAGAATACACTGAATCTCACCTTTGTTCTTCTGTTGATTTATCATTAAAAGAGAAGCACCCTAGCCTTTTAATAAAGGGCAATACATATGAGATGTGTTTTTATAAATGAGAAGACGATTGATAGTTGGCGAGCACTGAAAAAAGCAAAGATGCAATCGGCTTTATATCTCAATGTTTTCATTATGAGAGACTCTTTTTCTTTACCCCTGACTGAAAGAGAGAGGCTTGATGTAGACGAGGCTTTGTTTGATAGTGAGTCATAAAGCTCAATTAAGTAATTTCAAAAAGTTTTGTTTCCGTATCACAGGAAGACAAGGGAAGGAAAGGGTGATAGCAGAACAGGAAGGAAACTGAATAAGATTACCCAATCCATAATGGACTTATAGTGGATATCATGGACTTTAGGGTCATGTCACTTGTACAACACACAGAGGACAATGTCACCTTTTCATGAAAGTAAGAAGATGAGTCACAGTTTCCTGCTAAAAACAACACATGTGCTACAGAAAATACTTTAGAAGTCATTGTTGTCGATGGATACCTTGTTATAATGCATGTGCTGCAGAAATAGCTTTTCATTCATCCTGTTTATGAGTGAAATTACCTTAAATTTGAATGTTACAGATGTTTTTCTGCCATTAACAGGCCAGTCCTCGCTGTTTTAACTAGCCCGCATTTTGACAATGCTCATTTGCATAATCATATCATTTACATCCTGGCTTGCCTAAACCGGCTTATTTTTAGCCGAAGCATCTCCTTTAGTCCTCTTCTCCACAATTAGATGAGCAACTCAAATGCATTTAGTGTATAAGCATCTCTTTCTGGGTCACAGATCAAAAGCGCTGGTGGCCAATTAAACAAGACATGATTCCAGAATTACTGCTTCTTCGGCATAAAACTGTTGAATATGACCATAAAAATATGTCACTAGAGAAATGGAGCAATGGAGACGGTTTCAGGTCTGGCTCGGTCGACGCTTCACATTTAGGAGAAGTGATACGGTGTAATTAATTTGATTAATCTCGTTAATTTTTACCTTAAGGCTCTCTATCAGCTGGCTGCAAAACTGAATCTGACATCAGACTTATCAGGTGTGTCATTAGGGAAAGATGATTAATCGGGGAAGTTACAAGAACAATGGTACAGATGGGGTTTTTCAGAAAGAGGCTGAGAATCTTAGTTATTGGCCTGCTTGCTGCATGAAATAATCGTCAACATGCTACGACCGCTGAGGGTTCAGTGTTGCACCGTGTCCTATTTTTCAGACAAATATTATTATTAACACAGCCACGGCATCCTTTACAACCCAAGGGACTCTCGTTTTGTCACAGGTACACAGCACATTCCATTACCTCCCTCAGCGAGGCACAAACACACGATCCATGTTTCCCCGTAGAGCACGCTGGCGGCGCGTTAGCCTGCCTGAGTGTAACCTAGCCGGCCCGGCACGCTATCACGCGTCTCATCCGTTACACTCTGCTCCCATTCAATCAGAGCCCCTCGCCTCAGAGGAGCTGCAGATAAAATTCTCATTATCTTAGCCCACAGAATTAAAGAACCAGGACTGGGGAGGGGTGGCACACAAACACACACTCTCTCAAGAAGGCAAATCAAGCACAAAGAAGTACAGTAGACTGTTATCTCACTGCACACACACATACATACACATGCTGCAAACAGAGGATTCTAACTCACGCTGTGTCTCTTATCCTAATTTGTGCACCGAGGGAGGCTTTATTGCAGGAACAGTTTGTTTCCATCTCAGTGCTCTCTTAAAGAAAGTCTGCTTCAAATAGATTGTAACAAAGATCTCTGCAGTGGTTTACTTTCAGGCTGTGTGTGTGTGTGCGTGTGTGTGACCATTATCCAAATTTGTGTTCACAGCAGTTTTCACTGTGACACTGTACTCTGCTGTGAGCAAGTCATTTGGTTCTCCCCATCACCACCCTTAAAACTATGAGGTAGTATGTGAGACAGTGTGTGTGTGTGTGTGTGTGTGTGTGTGTGTAGGAAATCTAGCCAACAATGTTCACTTTGTATGTGTCAGAGTATCTCTGTGAGGGAAAGTTAGTGATTTGAGATATGGTGCGTGCACAGAAATCCCACACCGCTGCAGTGTTTACGAGACAGAGAATCTGAATCGGTATCCGTTCCAAAGAAGCTTGTGTGTGACCCGCAGAGCGAGCACGAGATACACACGTGTGCGAGTGGATCGGCTGTAGAGTGTGTGAGTGAACGTCGCCGGGGGAAATTTCTTCAGCACATGGAAACCCCATTGTTTATTCATGCTTTCTAAATTGAAGTGTGCATCCCGGTATTCTCCAGGCTGTGCTCTCTTGTGTATAACAGACAGCAGCAGGAAAGGGGAAGGCGGGGGGGAGATACGGAGCCCTCTTGAATCAGATTTCTTTTCTTAGAGGCCTACTCCAGTAACCGGTATTCAATAGAGAAGTACCAAATGAGGGTCATTTGTCCTTATTAAAGTTGATTCACAGAAGTTAGCTCCAATTCAGAGCAGCTGCTCCTTAAACCCATAGCTGCAGGTATTGGATTGACAAATACCTCAATAGCAATCTCAGTTAGAATGTGCATCGGAGTGCTTTCCCTCATGACCCCTCTTTCCAGAATGCTACTGTTATTGATTGTTTCCATTTACAATCGCATCGATGCCGTGCGTTCCGTTGTCTCCACATCGCGTCATTTTGAAATTGTCAATATTCCTGCTGAGCCAATCCCCCTTGATTTCAAGCAGGGGCATTTTTCCACTTGAATGTTCAATCAATGGATGATGGCTACACTCATCAGTGGTTCAGCGAAGGAGCTTTCAGAAGGTGTTAGGTGATGAAAATGTTCATCGGAATACCATAATATGATTAGGGTTATAAACATGGTTTGGTGTAACAGGGAAGCCAACTCGTCCTGTTCACTGTGCAAATCCTCTGCTTATGATAAATGCCGTTGTTGCCGTAGCTGACGTGTGAATTGAATAAATCAGAATCAGCGGAATTAAAAAGCATTGCTTTCACCTGCAGGATACCGGGGGCTAAAACATATTTGTACCACACCATAAACTGAAGGCACAGCAAGGACAAATGGCTCCTTTTGGCAAGGCCCCCTAAAACCCTCCTCACATTCTCCTCTATTCATTAGAACAGAAGTAGGTCACCTACAAAATGGCTGCCACTTGGCCACCCTCCTGGTCCCCCATCCTGTCAGCATATGCCTCTCTTAGGCCTCAGCCAGAAAGAGGCTTCTAAATAATACACTTCAACAAAGCACCCTAAAGACAGACATGCAGGAGAGTTATTGCCCATATTGGAGGCTCTTTTCAATAAGCATACCTCAGCCAATTTTCCTTTGTGTCGCCTTTAATTACCTGTCTTAATAGGTTCCCTTTAAGAGTGGCGGGATGTCTTCACTAATGTCTATTTTGGAACGGTGGGATAATTACACAGCCTCCAAAGATGCCTTTCAGAAGCCAGAGGAGATGAGTGCAGTGAAGGGAAGGACAGGGACATTCTTCCTGTTTTGTTTTTGTCCTCACAATTTGCATTGTCCAATTTACTGAGCGTAGCTTTTAATTAGGTAAGTCGAGTCGCTATTGTTTTGCTCTTTGGTGCTAGTGTGCATTTCTGTGTGAGTTTATACTGTACTGTAAGTCCATCATTGTGTGTTTGTTTGCTTGCCTGTATTGATTTGTTTGTGTTGTGTTTTTATGTACTATCGAGGATCTTCTGCAGATCTTTCCTAGTTCCCCTCCAGCACTAGCAGAAGCATCAAACACAGGCCATTGTGTTTTAGTTTGTCTGTTTCATTGTAATGAAATTCACCTTTTTAACCCAGTTTTCTCCCTCCACCCACACATTCTCCATAGGAATAGTTATTTCATGCGAACATATTGACTTTTTTTTCTCATTCCTCACGTTCACTGATCTCTGTTTTGTACAGTCAAATCTCACTCTTGAATGCAGAGGTGGTAACGAGTGGAGTACAAATACTTTGTTACTGTACTTAAGTAAATTTTTTCTGGTATCAGTACTTTACTCCACTGCTTATTTTTCTGACAACTTTTTACTTTTACTTCTACTACATTTTGAACACAAATACCTGTACATTATACTTCTTACATTTTCAAAACAGGTTTACTTTAGTTTTAATCTGTGTTTAGTGTCGTGATCATTATTATTTAGAGTCATTGCGTGCCTATTGATTTGAACACGATCCGTCTATCCATCATTTCCTGGTCTTCTCTAAAGAAGAGGGACCAATGAAAACGTTTTCATTTTTCAGCATTGAAACATTCATTAGCTAACAATTACATTATTGTTCTATTAATATAAAGTGAGGTCAGTTACTCTTTAAAACAGTTGGTAGTTATTGGTACTTTTTACCTAAGTACATTTCGAAGCCCATACTTCTTTACTTTTACTTGATTAAAGAAATGTAATCAGTACTTCTACTTTTAGCAGAGTATTTTTAAACACAAATATCTGTACTTCTACTTGAGTAAAGGATGTATGTACTTTTGCCATCTCTGCTTGAATGTACTGTAAGAGTAAAAACTGTGGTCTGAGACCCCCCAAAGGGCAGTGTGCTGCACGGCGGCAGGTTGTGGCGACACACAGGAAGACAGAGTCCGACTGTCCTTCTCACCCTGACACATTTTGGTCCTGTCATGGCCGTGACAAGCTGACCTCTGTCCAACTGCTCTTCCCACTGGCAGGCTGACTGACTGCCCTCTGAATCTCACTCTACCTTCTTTTACACAGGTTGTACCCACCAATGCATATCAATAAATGTTCCTACATTAGAATCAATGCATTAAGGCAAAGCAAATAATGAAAAAACCCTGCATGGAAACATTTACACATACAGTAAAACAACATGATGCATACGAATATTTAGTGGTTTCATTGTAGAGTTATTTCTCTCCAAATGTCACCTTTAGAGAAAGCATATCATCTGCTGGTGCATAATCACCATGCCCTTTCTGCATATGCTGTACATTAACGCAGAGATTTAACTTAACCATCCGGCCTGCAGACAGGTGCCATGTTCTTACCGCAGCATGAATATGTATAGGACGCTGTTGTAGCACTCAAACAATTTGCATAAAAGATGATGGCCGCATAACGTTAGCATGATTTGCAATGCATAGGGATCATATGAAGGTTGCGTGCTTCTCAGCGCACACTCTCCTATATTCTGCTTTCTTTCCCCCTTCCTTTCTTTTCCTCTCTTACCTGTTCACGGTGACAGAGGAGATGGACAGGATATTAAAGGTAACCTATTATGCAAAATCCACATGTCTTTTATAAATAAGTATGTGTCCCCTCTGTGTAAAGAGATTCTGAAAGTTTCAGGAAAAAAGATTCTCTCTCTTTTTGTCCTGATCCATTTATATAAAAATCTAAAATGAGCTGATCAGATTTTGGCCACTTTATGATGTCATAACGATTTTTTGGCTTGTGTAACCATTAGCCAATCACCAAGGTAACCCCTCCCCACACTTTATCACCTCCTAGAGCACCATTGTGTTCCTCACATTATGTCAGTAATACTAAACGTTTGTCACTATGTCTACATAAGGTAAGCATATTGCTTTCCTATTAAAGGCTTATGCATGAGTCTTCAACACACATTAAATGATGGGATATCAAGTCATATGGATGTTAGCATGGACTGTACAGTGTCTTACAGAAGAACAAGATTATAAGAAGTGGTTTGTGAGCTGTACGATTTACGACCATGTTTAACTCCAGAAGCATATGTTCAGGAAGTGAATGAGTTGTGCTCTATCAAAACCGGGTCAGAAACTGAAACCTGGCGCCTGCAATTAAAGTAGGCCGGGAATACAAACTAAGAGATAAGGGATATGGGACAATAGTCTGGAACGATTACAGAGGATGAGACGAGGGCTATAAACTCTCAATGCAAGGTTCTTAAACTGTTCTACAAACTGAATCCCATGTTTTTGAACAAAATCTGACATCATACTTAGTGGTCTCACCAATACTCCTAAATGCCCCCTAACAAAGGTCCTTATTCTCCTTAAAGACCATTCTCCATTGAGTATATCAAGGTATTAAAGGTCACCTATTGTGCAAAATCCACTTGTTCATGTCTTTTATAAATAAGTAGGTGTCCCCTCTGTGGAAAGAGATTCTGAAAGTTTCAGGAAAAAAGATTCTCTCTCTTTTTGTCCTGATCCATTTAAATAAAAACCTGTCTGAAAATGAGCTGCTCAGATTGTTGCCATATAATGTCATAACGATGTTTTGGTTTGTGTAACTATTAGCCAATCACCAACCAAGGTAACCCCCCCCCACCTTATCACCTGAATCTCCTCCTAGAGCACCATTGTGTTCTTTTTAACCAAATCTCTCTCAGAGGGGCGTGGGGAGGGGCTCCTTGTTTTCAAGTAACAGACAGAGAATCAGCACTTTGGAAACAGGGCTGAAACAGAGGGGATTATGGGATGCTACAATGATCCGTTTGGTGTTTCGAGCCAAACACTTCAGAGACATGTTTTGTATTTATCTGAGACCTATAATATATTGATGAAAAACAGTATAATAGGGGACCTTTAAGTCCTAAAATGCTTTATTTTTGTAAATCTTCCATGCTTTACATGCTTTATCTTTTTTTTATCCGAGCAAATCCCGAAGAAGGTAGTGTATATGTAAAGAAAAGCAGAGAGGATTGCTTCCAGTGTTCAATAGGGCAATTCACAATAGATTGGAGTAGTGCGGAAAGCCAGCTGCCCTGCAGGGGACGGGGAAATGAAAAGATTGAATGGGAAGTCTATATGTATTTATTTAAGAGCTGACCAATAGTCCTCGCAGGTCCTCTGTGAGAGTGCCTAATGTGAGCTGTGGCGCTTCAGGAGTGGATGCACTCTGAGGTGGAAGTGTGTGTGAGTGTCTCAGATTGCTGGGGTTTGATTTTTACTTTAGATGTATTGATTCTGTCAGTGCTCCAGAGGCACGCAGGGGCTTGCTAGGATCACACCTCGGCAAGGCAAAAGAATCGCCTGTATCTGTAGCTCAGTGGCGCAAATTACTGTGAAGCTCTCTGTTGAATGTGTAAGCACAAATACTCATATTCCTACTCTCATGTCAACACTTCAAATGAGTCACGCACCTTGTCACAGTCCTAGAAGTTTCTCTACTACCCTACCCACTAGTGCTGGGGGGAAACGATTATTTTGAAAACGATTAATCGGGCGATTATTTGATCGATTAGTCGACTAATCTAACGATTATTTTTCTGTTGTTCAATTCATAAAAAACGTAATGTAAAACATTTTTTTTTCACGATACTGTGTCTCAATGGATCTTAATATTTAAGAACCTATTAATGTGTTATACCAGATTAACGGAAATAATCTCAGCTAATTGACGATACAAACCATGTTTACCAAAACAAAACACAAGTCTCATAAGAAGCATCTAAATGACCCCTGAGCGAAAAATGCTAACGGACATTGGCACAGAACTCAAGATAAAAGTACCCTTATTACTTATCGTAGCTGCACATACAATATATTCGATTAAAGCTGAGACTCCACAGATTATGTAGGTATATAGTATCATCACTGAGTGATCCGGACTCGCGACAGGGGAAGCAAATACAGTCATCAGACCATGTTTCTACACGGACCACTATTGCGGTAAGCATGTTGTAACTTCCGGTTGTTGACATCTCCGGGTATCCCGTGTGTCCGTTCTGTTGCTGATAGCTTATTATCTTAACTTAATCGATCGTTTTAAAACTCTTGATCACGGCAACTGCCTGACGTTGTAATCACACGTTACTATAACTTAAGCTCTCACAACTCTCCTTCTCTTAGCGACTGTAACTCCACAGTTGCCTACACTCTTTTCGGGTTTGCTAACGGTAGCTACTTTAGCTTGATAGCTAGCCATGGCTCTTTCCCCACCCTCGGGTGCTATTTCCTGCTCTAACTGTCTCATGTTTGGTTACTTCCCTACCTCCTTTACTGGTACCGATACATGTGTTAAATGTAGTATAGTTGTTAGGTTGGAGGCGGGAATCATAGCCATAGAAGCCCGGCTCCGCATCTTAGAAAGAAACTCAGCTACAGTAAAGCCCATGTTAGCCGGTGCGGACCGGCAAAAGGTAGCTCCTATTAGCCGTCCCCCGGCAACTCCCGAGCAGCAGGGAGACTGGGTGACTGTTCAGAAGGGGCATAACGCGAAACCCGCAGGTCCCCACCAACCCGTTCACGTATCTAACAGATATTCCCCACTCAGCGAGACACCCGCTGAGAAGCCAACTCTGGTTATTGGTAGCTCTATTATGAGACACGTGAAATTAGAGACCGAAGCCTCCACAGTCACATGCATTCCGGGGGCCAGAGCGGGCGACGTTGAGGCGCATCTTAAACTGCTGGCTAAAAATAAACGTAAATACAGTAGGATTGTTATTCACGTCGGTGGTAATGATGTTCGTATACGCCGATCAGAATGCACCAAACTTAATGTGGAGTCGGTGTGTAGTTATGCTAAGACAATGTCGGACACCGTAATCTTCTCTGGTCCCCTCCCCAATCTGATCAATGATGACATGTATAGCCGCATGTCATCATTTCAGCGCTGGTTGTCTTGGTGGTGCCCAGCAAACAATGTGGGCTTCGTAAATAATTGGACAGCCTTCTGGGGAAAACCTGGTCTGATTAAGAGAGACGGCATTCATCCTACTTTGGAAGGTGCCGATCTCATTTCGGCAAACATTTCAGGGCTTTGTGGACTTAATCCATGACAAACTGGAGTTGAGACCAGGAGGCGGAGTCGCAGTCTTACACGCTTCTCTGCGCTCTCTCCTAGGCAGTCATCCATAGGAATCCCGAACCCAATAAAATACCCAATATTAGCGGTGTGTGTGTCTGCCCAAGGACAAGTTAAGGTAAAACCTAATAGAGGTGTCATACATAATAACCTAATCAAAGTAAATGTAACAACTACTACAGTGCAACAAAACAGGAATATTAAATGTGGTCTCTTAAACATAAGATCTCTAGCATCTAAAGCAATATTGGTAAATGATTTAATATCAGATTATAATATTGATATATGCTGTCTCACTGAAACTTGGTTGAGACATGAAGAATATGTCAGCATAAATGAGGCCACTCCACCCAGCCATATCAATACTCATATTGCCCGAGGCACGGCCGAGGAGGTGGAGTTGCAGCCATCTTTGACTCAAGTTTACTTATCAATACTAAACCAAAATTAAATTATACCTCCTTTGAAAGTCTCGTTTTTAGTCTTACGCATCCGACCTGGAAAACTTTGCAGCCAATCTTATTTGTTACAGTGTACCGTGCACCAGGTCCTTATTCAGAATTCTTATCTGAATTCTCTGAGTTTTTATCAACTTTGGTTCTTAAAACAGATAAAGTAATTATCGTAGGTGACTTTAATATTCATGTTGACGATGATAAAAATAGCCTTACTGTTGCATTTAACTCTATATTAGATTCTGTTGGTTTTTGTCAGAGTGTAAATAAACCAACCCACTGCTATAATCACACTCTCGACCTTGTTCTGACTTATGGTATTGAAATTGAGCAACTATTAGTCGAACCGCATAATCCTGCTTTATCCGACCATTTCTTAGTAACTTTTGAAGTACTGTTACTAGACTACAAAGCATTAGTCAAAAGCTCCTGCAGCAGAAACCTATCTGTTAGTGCTATAGCCAAATTTAAGGAAGAGATTCCACCAATACTTAACTCGATAGCATGTCTGCATGTAAGGGAGGAAACTTATACAAAATGTACACCACCCCAAATTGATCATGTTGTTGATAGTGCTACAGATGCGCTGCGAATAAAATTAGACTCTGTTGCTCCTTTGAAAAAGAAGAAAATAAAACAACATAGACTAGCTCCATGGCATAATGCCGAAACCCGCAAAATAAAGCAAAAGTCGAGACAACTTGAAAGGATATGGCGTTCTACTAAACTTGAAGAATCTCGTTTAATTTGGCATATTACTCTCAATGAATATAAGAAAGCATTGCGTAAAGCGAGAGCAGCTTATCTTAATAGATGAGAATAAGAATAATGCAAGATTTCTTTTCAGCACTGTAGCCAGGCTGACAGAAAGCCACAGCTCGATTGAGCCTTCTATTCCCATAGCACTCAGTAGTAATGATTTTATGTGCTTTTTTAACGATAAAATTGTTACTCTTAGAAACAAAATTAATGACCTCTTGCCTTTGACCAGTATAGTGTTATCAACAGCTCCCGGAAACGTAAGTTCTAATATTACACTAGATAGTAAACTAGAATGCTTTTCAGCCATAAACCTTGAACAATTAAATTCAATGATTCTCTCTTCTAAACCATCAACGTGCATGTTAGACCCAATTCCAACTAAGCTGTTGAAGGAAGTTTTTCCATTAATTAGCACTTATTTATTAAATATTATGAATATGTCTTTATTATCAGGCTATGTTCCACAATCATTCAAAGTAGCAGTGATAAAACCGCTTCTTAAAAAGCACAACCTCGATCCAGAGGTTTTAGCCAACTATAGACCTATTTCTAATCTTCCGTTCCTCTCAAAAATTCTTGAGAAAGCGGTCGCAAAACAGTTGTGTGATTACTTAAAAAACAATGATTTATTTGAAGCTTTTCAGTCTGGCTTTAGAACACATCATAGCACAGAGACAGCTCTGGTTAAAGTCACAAATGACATTCTAATAGCCTCTGACAAGGGACGTGTCTCTATTCTTGTTTTGCTCGATCTCAGTGCTGCATTTGATACTATCGACCATGATATCTTATTGCAAAGACTAGAGCACTTAGTTGGCATACAGGGAACTGCTTTAGACTGGTTTAGGTCCTATCTATCTGAACGCTCTCAGTTTGTACGTGTCAATGATGAATCTTCCACGCAAACCAAAGTTAGCCATGGAGTGCCACAGGGCTCAGTGCTCGGACCTATTTTGTTCACATTATATATGCTTCCGTTAGGCAATATTATTAGGAATCATTCTGTAAACTTTCATTGTTATGCGGATGATACTCAACTATATTTATCAATCAAGCCTGATGAAATTAATCATCTAAATAAAATTCAAGACTGCCTTAAGGACTTAAAAACGTGGATGACCTTAAACTTTTTGATGTTAAACACGACCAAAACTGAAGTTATTGTACTTGGCCCGAAGAATCTACGAAACAAATTATCTAAGGATATACTAACTATGGATGGCATTAATTTGGCCTCCAGTGAGACTGTAAGGAATCTTGGTGTTATATTTGATCAGGATTTATCCTTTAACGCCCACATAAAATCAATTTCAAGGACCGCCTACTTCCATCTACGTAACATTGCAAAAATCAGGCATATCTTGCCTCAAAACGATGCAGAGAAACTAGTCCATGCATTTGTTACTTCAAGGCTGGATTATTGTAACTCTTTATTATCAGGGTGTACCAAGAAGTCAGTCAAGTCGCTTCAGCTGATTCAAAATGCTGCGGCTCGTGTACTAACCAGAGTTAGGAAAAGGGACCACATTACTCCTGTTCTGGCTGCCTTACACTGGCTCCCTATAGAACACAGGATAGAATTTAAAATTATTCTTCTCGCCTACAAAGCCCTTAATGGGCAGGCGCCATCTTACCTTAAAGAACTCATTATACCCTACTGTCCTACTAGGGCATTGCGTTCCAAGAATGCAGGGTTGTTGGTTGTTCCTAGAGTCTCTAAAAGTACAATGGGAGCCAGAGCCTTTTCTTATCAAGCTCCACATTTGTGGAATCAGCTTCCAGTTTGTGTTCGGGCGGCAGACACCCTATCCGTTTTTAAGAGTGCGCTTAAGACCTTCCTTTTTGATAAAGCTTATAGTTAGGGCTGATTAGATCCAGCCCCTAGTTTTGCTGATATAGGCTTAGTTTGTCGGGGGACATCTTACTTCTTCCTTCTCTCTGTCTATACCTGTGTACTCTCATGTTCCGATTAACCCAGCTTCCCCAAATGTCTTTCTTTTTGGTGTCTATATACGCCGGGATCCGGAGTCATGGATGATCCTGCGCTCCTCTGTCCTGGATCGCGAGCCCTGGATCTTGAGTCGTGGCTGTGGTCCTGGATCATAGGTCCTGGATGGATATCCTCGTGGATTCATCTTCCTATTATACACACATGCATTTCCAAACATTTGGACTACCTATGTTGCAAATGTATTATCTTTTCAATTTACACACGGCATCTATTGCACGTCTGTCCGTCCTGGGAGAGGGATCCCTCCTCTGTTGCTCTCCCTGAGGTTTCTCCCATTTTTCCCTTTAAACTGTGGGTTTTCTCCGGAAGTTTAAGGACAGAGGGTGTCGTATTGTCATACTGATATTTTGTACAAACTGTAAAGTCCACTGAGACAAATGTAACATTTGTGATATTGGGCTATATAAATAAACATTGATTGATTGATTGATCACAACACGTACCTTCACAGAGCTTCTAGGGAGATCGTCTCACCACCGTAGCTGTCAATCTGATCAAAAGACGTGTTCAATGGCATTAAAATGATTAAAAACGCGGCTGAATCGGTTAATCCATAGGTTTTTAACGTCTATGTATAAAAAAAAGATTGAATTTATAATCCATAATTCCATTTTTATGTAAAAATCGGAGAGCAAATGCTAGCTGCTAATGGTAGCCACCACAGCAAGCTGCTGCTTCTGCTAAGCTATATGCAGCAGTCTCAGTGAGATATAAATATATAAATATCTTTGCGTTTTGGACTAACTTTAAAATATTCCCATGCTTTTGAAGACCTAGGGCGAGATGTTTTCGTTTGGGGGCTTCGTGCGCAATCCTGTGAGGAGGAGGTGGTAGCCGTTTCAGTCTCCATTGTGTTTGAAGTGCGATTGCGAACTGCTTGTTGCTTTGGGTGACCCACGTGTGTGTAGCGACGCGTCAACGCGGAAATATGTCGTCGACGATATATTGAAGTCGTCGACGTCGTCGACGCGTCGCTACAGCACTACTACCCACACACAAACGACTAACAGAAAGACCTTTAATCATTGTAAAAATGCTAATTTTTGAAATAAATCTTACATTTTTTCTCAAATTAATAAAGGAGGTGAATAAAGTATGACTGTAGATTACAATGGATCAGCAGTTTAGCTTGTTCTTTTTCTCCTGTTTAGCGTAAACATCTATATACAGGGGATGGGTAACTTTTATTTCATATTTCATTATTTATTATATTATATTTCATAATGTTTGCTCAGTAATAGCTGAACCATGATTCACACGAGTCCTTTAAATCCTAAAAAGGGTGAACAAGTCCTTGAACGTTTTCATAGACATGGCTTATTACAAATGTTTGAATTTAAAAAACCTTGAAGCTATTTAGAAATGTTTTCCTTAAGCTCCTGTGAAGCCTGCTTGTTCACATGTAGTAATTAACATTGATCTATGTGTCAAACCTTGCTGTGTTCAGTCCTTGAGTCTTTGAAAAGTCTTTGTTGTTGAAAGTGTGTGAACCACGCTTCACATCTACAAAAGAGTCAATAAGAGGTCAGATGTACATGAGCTGTCTTCAGAATTGCACAGTAAAAATGTAAGAGACATTTTAAACAACACTGACTTTCACTTAGCACTTAGTTTTTTATTGAATTCATTTATTTCTCAGACATGCTACAGAATTGATGCTAAAAAACTGTTCCTCCTCACAGCCCTAATATCTGTGCTCCCATTGTGCACTGATTATTCTCAATCGTGGGGACCGAGTATTGACATCCTGTCAGTTGAATGATTTAGCATTTGAAAGTAGAGAAAAAGCCAAAGGCGGAGGAAGAATACTTGTTGCGCAAAAGCCACTTCTAAAGTTATCCTGCTAATGGACAAGCAACAGTATCAGAGTCTGACTTGGTGAACCTGAACACATCAGATAAATGTCAACAGTAAGCCACGGGGCTGCAGGCACACACATGGATGTTACTGAGCATCAGAGAGCTTATTTCCTCCGCAGAAGATCTGAATACATTTTTCAAAAGAAAATCCAAACTCTATTGTGTTTGTCTGATGGGCAAACACATCATTTTTGTAGTTTCTCAATAGTTTACTGTGACTAGTTAGGTTTCAGGTCAATTTCACATGACAACACATGTTTTGAGTTGTCCGTTATTTTAATCATATGTTTTTGTTAAATACAATACCTTTCAAAAGTACCGGAAACCATCTAATGATGTCATATATTAGAATAGATCACATTGAGTAGTTTTATTCTGTATACATTCACTTTATTTTGCTGATGTAACTTTTATAATTTGATTTCAGGATTTCATTCCTTATATTTTACTTGAGTAAAGGATCTTAACACGCCTTCAACTCCTAGAAATGTATTTGGCACAACTTAAGTCTACCATGAAATAATGCCACGGCTTTAAGACATTACAAAAGTTAAGTCTTCTTTTCTTATAAATGTTCAAAGATACAGCATTGATGTTTCCTAAAACTGGACTCGGATGCAGGATATTAGCAATAACATCAAATCTGTCAGATAAACTTGTCCCTTCCATCCTGACAGAGGAATCCCTCTGTAAGAAAATCTGTCAAATCATTGTCTCCATTTGGATTATGGCCAGAAGGTTTTCAGTGGTTCTCCTCAGCAGCTGATGAGCTCCCTGTGGGAAACTAATTTAGCGCTCACACCAAACGAAGACACTCTCCCAGCAGGCTGTCTTTATTATTGGATGTATTTACTCTCCCTGCCTCTCTCTCTCTTTTCTCTCACATGCTCCAGCAGTCTCCAATCTGTCTCTTTCATTCTTCTCTTGCTTTTTGTCTTCTTTTGCAACTTATCTCGTCATGGCATGTTACATTTATCTTCCTTAGAATAAGTATTTTCAATTCTATATATTTATCAACCCTCTTTTCTCCTCTTTGTCAAAACACAGTATTTATGTCTCACTTCACTCGTCTTGTCTGTTCTTTATGTCCCTCTTCATCAGCTTCTTATTTTCCCATCCCTTATGCGGCTTTCACACCAGCGCTTTTCCCTTTCTAGCTCCGAGCTAGAGCTTTTCTGGTTCAGCTCCGGTTTCCCTTTTCTGCTCCCGCTCTGTTCACACCGGCCAGAGCCCGACTGGTGCTGCTGCGTCATGACGTCACCGTTTACATCGCTGATTTGCTCCCCAACGGCGTTACGGTGCTCACAACAACAACAACTGCGTCGGGTCGATGATCGTGTTGCTTTTAATCACACGAAGCCAGATTAAATTAAATAACGACTTCTCCAATCTTATACTTTGCTCCAGAGTGCCGTGGTTCATTGTTTATTAATGTGTTTCTGCAGCATTTACCGACCGCTGCAGTGTTGGCTGCTCTTCCACGGGAGTTTATTCTCCTCCGTTAGCTCCCGGTTAGCTCACACTGCAGTATTCACTGTCCGACTCACACAAGCAGCTGATACATATCCAGAATTGGAGGACAATTTAGACACCAACATTTTTGAAAAATGAACCTTTTATTTTATAATTTTTTTTATGTATTTAGGAAAAACAGATAACAAACCATCAAAAAAAGTGATTTGCCCAGCTAGGCATCAAATTAATATTTTCCAATGAAGAATTACCCCTGTTACTCTAATTATATTAACAGGGTTGAAAATCAATGCTAATTTGAGCTTTAACCTCAGGTATTATTGCTAGATGTAGCATGTAATGCTACTTCCAAGGCAAGGACAAACTTGGATATCTAATGCAAGAAAGATCACTTTGAAATGAATATGCTTTATTCTGATAATATGAGTAACAGGGTTGAGTGGGTCAGAGTGCCACACTCTTTTAAGACTGAAAAGATTGTAAAAATATGAAAAATATCTACCCATGGCACTAGCACATGGCTTGCTGATGTCACTTCCACTGTGTCATCTGATTTACAGTTTGTTCACTTCCTGTGCCAATCTAAAAAGGTTTGGGTAACAGGGTTGAACGCATGTTGAGGGACACACCTTCTGTGCAAAATTACTGTTATCTAAAATATGTTTATGATTTAACAAATTGATTTTACCATTACAAGAGACATATCAATAGAATAATACCAAAAAAAGTAAATAAAATCCCTATTTTAAATGTTATATTTGACATGCAAATTGGTCACCAAGAAGCGGGGACAAGAGAAAAATGCTATTTTAGGGGATGTTCGAGAGCTATTTGATCATTTAAATAATATTTTGAAACCACTTTTTCTACAACTTTATATACATTTTGTCTCAATACAAGTATGTTTAACACAACAAGTGCATGTTTTAGCATTTTGGGCATGGATTATTAGATTTTTTATATGGGGGACATGAAATGTCCTCCAATTCTGGAATGACCGTAAGTGAATGTGTGTCATTCTGAATTGACGCTGTTTGGCATCACAAAACGTTTTCTACAGGCACATTTTACCGGCGTATTTTTATTATGATTCTACTTGTGATAGTCGGACACGACAACCTGTGCAGCCCATGTATTGATTCCATCCGATAGCTGCTATAAATAATACAAAACAACACGTCTGCCTCTCTCCACAATGATCAATAACAGTGAACGGATGGTCAAAGTAAGGTACAAATAAACAGAATCACACGAAGCCTGGTTAGTGTTGCCTGACTTTATAAAGTGTGTTTTTCAGCACTACTGCTTGTAGGCAGGCATGACAGTCGACCCATGTTCAGGGGAGGAGGGTTTAGTTTCCTGCACGCCTCGACGTAAGAGAGACGTAAGCGACGCCAACTCATAACTCCGAAGCTCTTGCCTCTAGTCTAGACCGACAATTTTTTGGAGCTGGAAGTGAACCGGATTACGGAGCTAAGAGGCGGCGCCGCTGCGGTGTGAACAGGAAAAACCGGCACTTTTCAGGCTCCAGCTCCGAGCCGGAGCTGAAAACGCGTTGGTGTGAAAGGGGCATTAGTGGCTCCACCCACCGGCTCTCTCCCCGTTTCTCTCACTTACTCGGTAAGCAGCTTGGGTTTTTAAACTCTAGGCTATGGCAATAGCAAACTGCCCATCTGTCACGGCAGAGAGTAGCCATGAAATGGCCCACTCCTCAGCATCGCCGCGTGATCTTCTTATACGCTGTGAGCATGGCACTCGCCCATCTCCCTCTGGGAAGAGTGAAAAACGTCCCCTCTCACCCTGTAAGGCAGAGAGAGACTGTCAGATTTTGAATGAGCAGTGGGGAGATGGGCTTCTCATCCTCTCAGGCTCATACTAAAGGCTACAGCTTAAGGGGAGCAGGCGGCTCACAGTTATGGAATTATGAGAAAGACACCCAGCACATCAGGTTAAGTCTTTGGCAGAGGATTATGGGAAAACCGGAAGTGTCCCTTTGCCACTTTAACCACGTTTTCATTTCCTTGCCGGCAGCCAAGCTGAATAAACCCAACCCATAAAGAACGGCACCCGCACATAAATAATCTCAAAGTACCCCCCCCACACAAACACCCATTTCAATCCAAGATGTGGCAAATCTCCCTGCAGATGCACCGCCGTGTTTGTCCCGTGTGAATAAATCTGGCTGTTAACACATCCACCCTCAAGTGATGATTTATGGTTCATGACTTCCCGGTTTACTTCAACTCTGCTCACATCGATAACAAAACATGATTAACCTCTCACGCTCGAGTAGAAGTTCATCGTACGTGTGGAGAAAATGATTCCGGATCAAACTGTGCCCTGATTTCCCCCAGTCGGACACAAACGTGATTCCCAGCTGGAACTCTGCACCATTTAGATCTGATGATTATTCCCACTCGTCCTCCTTTTTCTATTGTTCACTTTGAGTGGGCACCTGGGGTAGAAGGGGAAGAAGTTTTTATTATATGAGGAAAGGAAAAAGACAAAATGGAGGTGAGAATGATTCACTTAAAGTCAGATTGACCGAGAATGAGTCAGTCAGTCAACACAAAGAAAGATAATTGCCTATTTGAGTCACAGAGGGTTCCCAGAGTTCAGAGCTGGCAAGGGTCCACTTTCCATTTTCCATCACTGCGACCAGTGGCTTATTCAATAGGCTAATAGAGTGTACATTGTTCGTCCAGAGAAAATGGATATAAACACTTTCAGTTAGCTCTAAATTGTGGTAAACGGTATTAAATGCAGGGCTATCGGCAACACTGGTAATGTGGATTCTGAAAAATTAGCACTTTGCTTTAGTATACCAACAGGAGACAAATACCCAGTCTTTTTAATAATTCTATTCAAGCCGATATTTACACAATGTCAATTGTATCCCAGCTCCATGCTTTGGGTGCCATTGACCTTTACATCAGTTTAAACTGTACATTGAATTCCACCATTAGGTACATTGCATATGCGCCCTGGAGATGCGTCTTCATCTGTTAGCTGCTCCATAATTTATAACTCTCGTCTTGCTGTAAACTTTGTCCGCATCGTATGTGTGATCTACGGAGGATCGATGCCTGATAGCTCACATTGGGACAGAATACCCGTTCTGTCTAACCTCAGGTGTCCAGGGGGAAATACAGAGGGGACATTTTGAAACCGCAAATAAAATGTGTTGGCACCTTAATCAAAATGTCAGCTTGCTCCTTTATCCGTCCCTCTAATACTCTGTAGTAAAAGTTCTCTGCAGTAAAACTGGGCATTCTGTAAATGATGCTTAGCACATACTCCGGAGAGTGGGATACAAGTACTAGTGGACATGTCTGTATTATATCACAAGCATTGAGGGGCATAAGAGCTGCTTGAACAGTAAGTTCTCTAGCATTGTCAAACCTGACACACTCTGAAAGTGGAAGACATGTAGCTCTCAAGGGCAGATGTGTGCTTACAGTATGTTTTATAGTCGCAGTGCTACGTCACACATACAGTACAAACCTTGAGCAAATGCAGTGCCCGGAGGACTGTGTTTATTCTTGTTTGAAAAGGAAAGAAAAATGTAACTAGGGCAATGGAATTTCTTAGCGTAGCCCTTCAGTGGCGTTTCCCCCTGTGACATCATTTGGTTTTGATGAAATACAAAGGGCGTGTGTGCCTCCACTCGTTTGTTAGCATTGTTCAAAAGCAAAGTTTATCAGGTAGACTGGCAAGTTTGGGGAATTGGAGCTTTGCTTCCGCAGCTTCCAAACTCATGAAAGCAGTACCTTGAAGCTAGAATCCATACGCTCAGCCTGCCTTCTTTGTTGACAATTTCATATGTTAATCCATATTTCCCTTTTTTATGCCTCTGCAAATGTGTGCTGATGCCCAGTATGAGTGATTTTCAAGGGGAAATTCTGAATAATGTCCAAAGAAAGTTTTCTCCCCAGAAAGTCAGAGCATAGAAAGGTCCTGCAAGGTGGCACAGTCAGTGTACTGTAATGTGTCCAAGCCTGGCAATGTAGTTTGTGCTGCCTTTGAAATATAAAGGATGCACATTTGCAGAGATAATATTGTAAGAAAACCAGAAAATGCCTGGAAGCATAATTTGTTTTGAGAGTTATGCCATCTAATTAAGTGATTTTACATCTGATGTTTGCCTGGAAGTTTTTGCCCGGCTTCATCGAGTATCAGATGCTTTCATTATTAGCAGAAGTGTCTGGAGCAACTTCAATGCTTCCTCTGTTTCATCCCTTCAAATGGCTCACAATTAGCTGCAGGCCACACCACAGTGCAGCCATTATCTCTGCAGCTGTCTGTTCAGGCCCATTTTCTAACCCACCATGTTCTAAGATGCCATTCTCTCAGAGCCAATTGTCTGTCCTGGACGCAGAGCTTCTGATGTGAGGGGAGTCAGAGGAGTCAGGAGGGGGCTGAAAATCCTCCTGATTTCCACACGTTTGCATGTAAATGTACAAAAAGCTTTGAAATGTGGTCAAACTCAAATGCACCAAATATATCATATTATACACCAATAATTGCTGCTGTGTTTACAAGTGAGTTGGATCAAAATGTATTGGGAAACAAGGAAATGTGCATGGAAAATATTGTTTTGTTGTGTCTTGCCAAAAAACGTAAACAAGAAAGAAACATTGAATTCTGGGCGATTTCTGCAGATTAGCTTTATACCTTCCTTGACTTTGTTCAATTATTTCTTGAATTAATCATTTATTTATTTGTTAAGGTTATTTTTTGCTGCATATTATTTTCTGACAACCCAATTTCTCTTATTGATTCATAGTTGTTTTGTGATGCGCTTACAGCTACTCTCTCCAACAGTCTGCTTCCTAACCTTTCCTTCACATTGCACCTCTCAGTGTTACTGTAGCATAGAAAGGTAACTGCCTGTCGTACATGTGGGCCCTGTCACTCTACAGTACCTCCTCTCCCTTTTGGTTGCTCTGCTCTCCCCTCCCTACTCTCACTACTCTCACTACTCTCCCTACTCTCCCCCTCTCTGTCCTGTCTGCCATGCTTGGGTAGCTACTTGTGTCCCCATGGGTTGGTCCATCAGCATGCGTTGCTGAGCCCTGACTGGGCATCAGTGCCTGGATTCCTCTCCAGTAGAGTTCAGATATCATCTGTTAGCACTGAATGTCTCCCCCCCCCCCCCCCCCCCATCCCCCTCCAGTCCCACAACTGCAGGCCCACTGAATCAGTAAGAAGTCTTTGTCCTGTGTACAGACACAAGGAGGTCATGCAATTCCAAATCGAGTTAGGTCGGGGTTGAAATAATTGTTGTTTGGCGGTGCATTCACTTAAGCATTGAGAGGGTAGCTTTTTTTTAAATTATAATTAGACAGAATACACAATGAAGAGTTGAGCAGATGTTTTGTTGTCATTGTTTAACAAAGTGATTCAGGATTGGACCTTTCCTCTTAGTTCTTTCATTCATTTAGTGGTTGAACCTTTACTTTTATTGAGGACTTTTAAAAGCAACATTTGCCACCTATTATGTGGATGACTAATCAGTGTTGACGGTGAATGTAGTCGATTGAAGTAATACATTCCACTGCTGTGTGCTGTAGCAATCTAAAAAGCTGAGTTCACCTGAGAACCAGTTATCACAGTCAATAGTACACTAAGGAATGTATTGTTTACACCAGAGGTGCCCAGTACGTCGACCACGGGGGCAATGCTGGTAGATCGCGAGTCATTCATAAATAAAAAAATCCAGCTCCATTAAAATAGACAAAACAGGTTTTGATCCCTCCTCCCTTGGCCTCCCTGCCACTTAATTCAGGAGTTTACTTGATTGACAGAAAAAAGCGACCTATCGCTTTCCAGTCTGTTAACCCAGAATGCAAAGCGATACAAAATCAGTCAAGTGCGGGGAAAACTTAAATTAAGTTAAAGAGACAAACAACAAAATGAGTGCGGGACCGAGCAAAAAGCTAAAGACAAACCACTTCCACCCAGAATGGGAGGAAGAATATTGTTTTGTGATGTCACATTCAAAGGTTATTTGCCTTATTTGTAAAGCAAGCGTCGCTCTGCCAAAGAAAGGTAACGTGGAGAGGCATTATCGGAGTGTTCACAAGGCATATAGCAGCGCCTTCCCTCCGAGTAGCGAGTTGAGAAAGAGAAAGGTCATGTATTATTGCTACAAAAACATTATCTTGCAGTCTTAGTGTCGCCAACTCGTTTCTAACATGCAAAAAGACAAACAAATGCGTCTATGGTCGGTGTATTTTCTCCTTTCCAATCCAGACGAGATCTCTCTCCCGTCTGTGTGCAAGGGGGGCGGGGCAGTTTACACACACGCGGCTGCTACATGCAGAAACACACGGAGGAGATGGCGGAGAGAAGCGCTCCAAGGTGTGGTTAAATGTTACCCGTCTTGAGGTGGACAATGCTCCTTGCCAAGAGAGTTCAGCATGTAAGGGCGGTAACCAGGGCCGGCCCTCGGCATAGGCAGTATAGGCGAATGCTAAGGGCGCATCAACCCATAGGGGGCACCGAAAACTGAAGAAAAATTTTTTTTTCATAACAACACAATTTCCCGATTTTGGATCAACAAAGTGCATCTTATTATCTTATACTAACAGAAATACGCCTATATTGCGTACAGCGCCCATAAACTATGGCACACACCCCCCCCCAAAAATCAAGTTGAACTGCCCCAGCCCCAGTAAAAACCAGGGGTTTATGTGAAATTGTTCTTTTTTCGAAAATAATGGTTTTAGTTTGCAATTATGGGTTTTAATTTTGTATTTGTGTTAATTTAAAATAAATCAAACTCCCAAAAAACGTACACAGCTTCTGTGTGCTTTTATTAACATTGGAATTTACATTGTAAGCGGCCGCGGGGGTGAGAGCTTTAGAGAGCTCTCTCCTGAAAGACTGAGAGGCTCTGATAACCTCAGCTCAGTGAGGTAAAGGCACACCTTTATATGATCATTATAGTTATAAACAAATAAGATAATAGGTGAAAAACAGGTATAAAATACTGACAGTACAAAAAAGTTGTTATTAATAAACAAGAATACAGTTTGAAAGGGGAGTGATTTGTAAAATATCCATAAAGAAAAAGAAAATCTGCTTACAGTTCTGTTTCATATGGGTGTTGAGAGATGTATCCATAGAGCTCCTAATGTTGCTCTCAAAGTGCACCAGATTGATGCTTTTAACTTCAATATTAAAAAAAAAAGTCTTCCCGGGGGTGCATGCCCCCCGGACCCCCCTAGAGGAGGTGAGGTCCCCCCCCCCACTTAAATCATGTTCAAATGGATAGGAAACTAAATACAGTTGCACACATCTTGTGTCCATATCTTTCTGTTTTGGTGGTCTTGCCACAACCGTGCACGCACGAGTCATGGTAAGTGTCTGCATTTTGGGGGGGGGGGGGGCGCCAGCTAAAATCTTGCCTAGGGCGGCAAATTGGTCAGGGCCGGCCCTGGCGGTAACACGAGCAATTTATCTAAACATTTAGCAAAAGTGCACCACATTCAGACGGAGGAATGCACCGGGCTCGACTGTCTTTCTAGTAGCTCTGTAGCTCCATCCACGAGTAACTTTTCCACGTCAGGTGTTATGTATGCTAGCAGCACCACACGGAGTTAACTCAATTATACAAACATGGGTTTATGATTAACAGAGTTACTCTTTATTTTGTTAAAGTTTCAGCTATTCTGTTTACAGTTCTGTCATCAGATTATTTAATACGATTTGTTAAAACATTGTTGTTTCTTTTGATGTGAAATATTATTTATTTTTATTTAAATAAAAAGCAATGTTAATTTTGTTCACAATTTGTTAAGTTAATTTAATAATATATGTAATTCCCTCGAAGCACAGGCAGACACAAGTGGCTTTCTCATAACGGGTTTATTCCTCCGAATCCACCGTGAAAACTACACAAACAAACAGTATAAATGACAAACATAGTTTTGTGTTAGACACACAATAACATGCACAGCATGTGAGATAATAAAGATAAAAGTAATACAAACACAACAACATACCTCGTTGGGCTGCATGCTCTGTAAACAGAGGGAAGTATTCTTCAGTTCTCTTCACAACTTATATGTATAAGAATACAAAACTAACGGAGCTTTAAGTATCCGTGCATCTTACTCTGAGGGTGCTTCTCATGTTCTCGCTCTCTAACTCACGCGAGAACAGCATAACGAGACGTGAGCTTGGACTTCAAAATAAAAGACGAAATATTGCACGCATGAAACATTACAACGATAATTATTATTACACTTAGAAAATACACATTACAGTTAAATTATGAACATGTCAAGGCTGCACTTACACTCCCACCAAATCACACATTACTCGTGAGATTTCACACAAAAGATTATTGTACAAAGTACACGCTTTACCCTTTGAAATAGACATTACCTGTAGATAACAACTTAACATGGAATCTCAGGCAACACATTAAACACCTTATTCTGCCTCAAGCAGAGTAACAACCTTGTGTACAGGTCTTTCAAGGAACACAGTCCTAATTGTGGGTTTACCCTTTTTGTCAAATGTGCTTTGGCTAACCAGTAATTTAAGTTTTCTGACCCTACTATCTGACCCTGGAAAGACTTCTTTAGTCTTCTTTCAAGACAATTTAGGCGGTGTACTGCACACGTCTTGTTGTCAGGTAACTTTGGTCTTTCGCCTTTGAATGGTTGTACATTCATTGGTTCTTTGTTTCACACCTTGGTGTTCTTTGGCATGTCGTTTCAGTCTTGCAACTGCTCTTGACCAATCAGAGCATTTCTGTAAGCGATCCAATAATGACCCGTCTTCCTTGCGAAGTTCAGGATCATCCTTATTGATTTCTCCCACCTTGCATTCTCTTACAGGTAGGTCCTTTTGCCAAAGAAACTTTGGTCCTGTGAACCAGTTTGAAGTCTTCAGTTGCTCTGCAGTTAAACCTTGAGAGGCATGATCTGCTGGATTGTCTTTAACTTTGGTTCGGCTCACATAGTGTACTTCAGTTTTGAGACTGAGAGAAGGTTCTACACCTGGCGTCACTTGTCTTAATATTATGCGATGGCTAACGCCAATGGCGTCTCCATAATCTAGACAGGGATTCATGTTTCCAACAATACTCCATCCAAGGTCTGTACGTTGTGCGTAAGTTTGATTTTCTTTGCCAGACACAACTTCTCTTGGAAGTAAAGCTTGTGAGCAGTTGTACCCTATGAGCAGACCCACTTCATAGTCTTGCAGAGGTGCAATCTCTCCTTGGAGGTGCTCGAGATGAGACCAAGCTTTTGCAGTTTCATCTGTTGGTATGTGAGTTCTGTTGGCTGGAAGGAAGTCATGTGTATAGACTGGTGGTAAGGGAATATTTGTACGGGAGTAAAAGCCTCTGACTTGTAGGTTGTTCACTCTTTGAGCGCTTATAACTGTGGTTCTTGAGGTCATAGTAGATAGCTTGAGCTTGACTTGTTGTTTACTTGCTTCCAAAGCCTCAGCTACTTCACTTAGCACAAATGTTGTGTCACTTTGAGAATCCAACAGAGCGTATACAAGGATTTCTTCTGCTGGTTGACATGTGGATGAAAGCCAGACTGGAATTATAGCAGCTGTTTGCGTGTTACCTTCACCAAGTATTACTCTGTTGGAAATAGCCGCTGTGGTTCTTTCTTCTTGTTGTGTTGCTTGAGGTCTTTCTTTGTATCTTTCTTGATTTGTACGCTCTTCATGCAGACAGGTAGGATGTTGCTTCTTGCACACTTCACATACACTCCTACTGTGGCAGCTCCTTGACTGATGGCCAGTCTCGAGACATCCAAAGCATAGCTTCTGAGCTTGAATGTACTTAATTCTGTCTGGAACAGCTTGCTCCATGAACTTCCTGCAATTGTGCAAGGAATGCCTATTCTTCTTACACAGAATACTTAGTAGTTAATAGTTAAGACGGTGTTTTCGTCTGAACTTGTGGTCAGTGTCTTTGCTGCAAAGCTTTGTTGTCTTTGAGATTTGGTGTTTTCAGCTTCACCTTGCTTCAGTGATTGCAATGATGTGACAGGGTTACAGGCAATCCTTGCTTCTCTTGTCAAAAACTTTACAAATTGGCTGAAGGAGGGAAATTGTTTACTGTCTTCTTGGACTTCAGTAACCTTCCGATTCCAGCTTGCAGTTAGCCAATCTGGTAATTTTGAAAGTATTTGCCTGTTTTCATTACAGTCATTCAAGATTTCTAATGCCTTGATATGGACCATGGCAGCCTCGCAACTACGGAGAAAGTCTGCCAAATCTCTGAGCTCAAAGCTGTCCTTAGATTCTATCTTGGGCCACGATTGAAGCTTGTCTCTATAGGCTTTTGCAATTGTAAATGGATTCCCATATCTCTCCTCCAAAATCTCCCATGCTGCAACATAGGCAGATTTGGTTCCGAGCAGGAAATAACCATCAAGTGCTTTCTTAGCTTGTCCACCAACATATCTCCTTAAGTAGTATATATTTTCTTTGTCTGGGATGTTCTTCTGGTCAATCAGTATTTCAAATGAAAGTTTCCAGTCATTGTATTTCAATGCATCCCCACTGAATACTGAGGGTTCAGGAACTGGAATTCTGTTGGCAGTTAAGGCACCAGCTAGCACCTTAACAAGCTCTGCTGTACTTTCACTTGAGGAAGTAGTGACAACCTGTCGTTGAGGACTTGTGGGAGCAGGCACTGGGTTACTTACCAGATCCCTCTCTATCACGTCTTTCCATTCTTCTCTAATGGACTCTTCTTGGTCATACACTTGCATTCTTGCTCGTGCTGCATTTAAATCTTTTATTGCTTCCAAATGCTGTATTTTTCTCCGTTTGTCATCCAGAGTCTGTTGTAGAGCTACATGCTCTTCTTCTAGACGAGCTTTAATTTTAGCTTCCTCTTCCTCGCTTTCTGAACGATGTCTTAACTCTTCTGATTCTCTTTCTACACGATGTCTTAACTCTTCTGCTTCTCTTTCTAAACAACGCCTCATGGCTGCAGTCTCTTGATCAGCCATCTTTCTTTTAGCTTCTGCTTCCAGGCGCTGAATCTCCAAATGTTCTCTTTCTTGTTCTTGTAACACTTTCAGAACAGCTTGGCTTGCAGCAGCCTCAGCAGCAGCTTCTTGTCGCTTCACAGAAGACTGGTTCGATTGCTTGGAGTTGCTTTTCGAAGAAGAAGTGTAGGTGCTTGAGTTAAAGAGAGAACCTGCTTCAGGCCAATCTTTCTTTTCTCCTTCTGGAACCTTTCCATCCAGGAGACTTGAGGCTCTGATGATGACAAACTTAGAAATCTCTGCACACAGATCCACTCTTCGACGCGTGTCCTGGTCTGGAGTTGAGATTGTGCGCAGATCCTCATAAACATGTTGGACATCTTCTGACAAACTTGTGACATCATGAATTATGTCATTAAGCAAATCTTCAGACAAAGACTCTGTTGTTTGAGATAATGGCCGCTTAGCTGTTTTCACTTGTGTTCTCCATTTCTCATAATTGTAGTTGAACTTTTGTAGGAGCGTTTTCATTTGTTCTTCTTGCATTTCTCTACCCTTTTCTGTAGGAGTTTTAGTTCTTTGACCTCTTCTTAGCTGCTGTGCTTCAGTGTTATCCACAGCTTCGTATTGGGGCTCTGCACTTTCCCTAACCTGAATTGTAGGCTCACTAGACTTAGACATTAGTAATCACTACTTTAAAGTGACTCACTTTTATAAACAGCAAAATGCAGTTAAACCTTTTAATGAACTTTCAACACTTACTCAAATGTAAGTGTGACTTAAATGTACCCTATAAGACTTCAATAGAGGTAGAAATGCACTTAAAATAGAAAATGTGCAAAAAACAGCTTAATTGAACTTTACACCTTTCAAAAATATACTCAAAAATAAGACTTCAGAACTTCAATGAAATAACTTTCACTTATTATTCCCAAAAACACACTTTGAATTAGAAATTGGAAATAAAAACACTTATGTTCCCTTTAACTTTACGCCTTAATTAACAAGCCTTAATAAAATGACATGAGCAAATAAGTCAAAACGCTAACCACACACGCTACTATAGTTGGCAGAAGCCCTTTACTCGGATCACTATTGATTTCTTAGTGTCCAAGTTCTTTATGGCTCTGTCTTGAAGCGTTGCTCTTTTAAGAACTGCGCGCGTCGTCCACTTCTGTGTGTGCATGCGTAGTTTACCTCGTGCTCAGTCCGTGATCCTCTGAAGTTGCCGCTTCGTCAATTAAGACACACTCGCGTCGATGGACAGTCGAGTTTTCACTGTAATTCCCTCGAAGCACAGGCAGACACAAGTGGCTTTCTCATAACGGGTTTATTCCTCCGAATCCACCATGAAAACTACACAAACAAACAGTATAAATGACAAACATAGTTTCGTGTTAGACACACAATAACATGCACAGCATGTGAGATAATAAACATAAAAGTAATACAAACACAACAACATACCTCGTTGGGCTGCATGCTCTGTAAACAGAGGGAAGTATTCTTCAGTTCTCTTCACAACTTATATGTATAAGAATACAAAACTAACGGAGCTTTAAGTATCCGTGCATCTTACTCTGAGGGTGCTTTTCATGTTCTCGCTCTCTAACTCACGCGAGAACAGTATAACGAGACGTGAGCTTGGACTTCAAAATAAAAGACGAAATATTGCACGCATGAAACATTACAACAATAATTATTATTACACTTAGAAAATACACATTACAGTTAGATTATGAACATGTCAAGGCTGCACTTACACTATATGTATTTTTGAATCAAGTATTCATCTTTATTGTCTTCATTGTTAGTTTCCACATGCCTAAAACAACCTCAAGCTAAATCTAAAAGTTGATAAATAAATAAGAGCATTTGAGAAATTGTGCAAGGCATACAGTAATAGTCCGAATAGTCGATTCATTAATCGATAGATTAATCGATTATCAAATTAGTCGTTTGTTGCAGCCCTATTGTAGTTATACCATGTATAAATAAAACGTGTTATTCAGCAACCCTTGCAATTTGGGATTTTATTT
Organism: Gymnodraco acuticeps; assembly: GCF_902827175.1. Taxonomy (NCBI): domain Eukaryota; kingdom Metazoa; phylum Chordata; class Actinopteri; order Perciformes; family Bathydraconidae; genus Gymnodraco; species Gymnodraco acuticeps. The sequence continues at coordinate 1,711,214 of NW_022990990.1, forward strand.
TTGGTTGGTAGACCTCGGTGAGCTGGTCATTTCAAAAGTAGCTCACCAGCCAAAAAAGTGTGGGCAACTTACACCAACTGCAATTACATAAACAAAGATTGGCCATCAAATATCTCTTTTTAATAACATTAAACCAGTTTGCTGATAGGAAAGAGATATTATCATGACCTGTATTTGATGCGATGTGATCCTGTGAGTTCTTTTGGTGCCTTTACAGTGCAACGACCCAGTTTCCCAATATATCATGCCACCCTAGTACCCACACAAAAACATGCACACAAGTTGTATTCAAGGTGAAATATGCATCCCACATATGCTCACAAACATCCAGCTAAACCCTAGGAACCAACAGAGTGTGTTGCTATACATCTGCTGCTGCACCCTGCTCTTGACCCAGAGCTAAAACCTTACATAGTTGCCAATACCTATAACATGTAAATCAGCAGTGCAGGTGGAATTTCCAAATGAGTCCTGTAGTAGAAACGTCTTAATCAAAAGCTGCCCTTCCTCAGACCTTGTGCGGTACCTTGCACTCTTCCCACCAAGCTCATACCATCCTGCTGTGCCCAGCTCCCCTTGACGGAGGCAGCACTAACACACATCTGAAGGACTCTTGGATGCCTTTCACAATATTTAACTGGGCTCAACTTCACTGCTTCGTTGAAATGTACCATGTTGAAATAGAATACTGTATTTGACACTTCAAAACATGCAGCTACAAAATGTTCAAGGTTCAAGGCTCAAGGTTCAAGGCTGTTATTGGTTACATAGCTACAGTGTAGTTATGACGATGAACATCTTAGGTCACAGGCTCCTCCAACAGTGCAACACAATAAAACAAGTAAATACAAATAAAATAGAATAGAAATAGTGCAAGGAGAGTCTATAATTGGAATATGATATATTAGATAAATAATTTGTAAGTGGCAAACAGATGGATGTTCTTTCAAAGTTCAGGTGTTTAACAGTTTTATGGCCTGTGGAATGAAACCATCTGGTGGTTTGGTTTTCATACTAATATTTAATCATTGCACTATATGAATCATGGGCGGTTTGAGTGAGAATAAACACACATTGATTCCCCCGCCCACACACACCACTCACATACCTGAAGAAAGAGTGCAAGTAAATACAAAAGTGGAATAGTGCAATAAGAGTCTATATGCAAATGATTGAATATGATATATTAGATAAATAATTTCTAAATTGCATCCAGATCAATGTTGTGGATGTTGTTTCAAAAGTTCAGAAGTTCATGTCTGTCACGTTTTATAATTCCTGACCTCGGATTATGAACTAATTATCATGTGATGGTTTATGCTGCCCTCTGGTAGATTTATCCATGTCTGTGCGTTCGTTGAACATGGTCCATAAAACTCATTCACATTTACATGATTTCAGTAGACACCTCTGGCTTTTTGATTAAACCACCACATGCCATTACGCTCCGTCTATTAAAGGAACGTAGCAACAAAACCAATGGCTTCAAAAATGTTGGAAATGATCCAAATAAATGCATTCTTGGCTCTTTTCTCTCCTCCGCCGTCCTGAAAAATTATATTTCATGCATGGTGAGCTCCAGCAAATGATATTATGTTTTTATATCATCTGTTTCTGGCGTGTGCTCAGATCATAATGACGGATAGCTCCTTAGGAATGCCAAGGCACTCACGGCTCGCCTATTCTCCAGGCTAAGGGATTTTTCTAACAGATTCATCTGCGGTTGTCAGATCGTTGGCATTGATTGGGCCTAACGGGCTTTACGAAGAGATAGAAGTGTGTTTGGTAAAATTGCAAATCCGTGCTGGCAGTTTATGTTTACTGCTTGCTGAGAACAACTGTGAAGTTGATTCCTTGGGGAAATGAAAACAAGAATAATCACGGAGGGTGTAATTTTCTCCAAGTCATTTGCATAATTTTTGACTTAACGAAACATTCATACGTCTCAATTTTTTCCAAGGGCTCTTCCCTTAAAGTCAGAAACCTTTTTATAATATTTTACACAATCCAATCTTCAACCCCATGAATTGAAAATGCTTCTACTTTCAAAATGATCGGTGCATATAGTCTCACCTGACTTAATGTGCAGACCTCAGCTCAATTAAGGGGTGCATCCCATTTACCACATGAACCACAAAGTATACCTCCCTGCTTATGAGAGGTCATTAAAACGTTCACCTTCACAGGTCAATAAAGATTTTAAATCCCTGTAAGAATGCTGAAGGCCGGTCTCAGCAGGTTCCCCACTCATTTGATCTGGGATCCACACACACACACACACACACACACACACACACACACACACACACACACACACACACACACACACACACACACACACACACTTACTTCAACAACACACATTATACTGGTCTAGCTGGAATCAAACTCCACCGTACCAGCTCCCTATGTGAGGCTGTCTAACAGGTTGATCTCATGAATACAGCCTGGGTCAGTGAAGTGTACGGTCGGTGGCTCTAATGACTTGACTTCTCATCTGCAATGCAGTAAATGATGGCATGTCTGATTTAAAGGCGCAGGCTGCAGACATTTTAGATTGACTCCCTCGCTCGGCGTAAAAAAGGACACGAGCTCCCTCGCCTTCAAACGTCTCTTCCATTATTCACTCGAACACTGTGTCAAGATGTATTTTTTATTTTTAACGCATTTTTTAATAATCACTAACGCTGATGAACGACGTACCATAAACACATTTAAGATTATGAGAAAATCATTGGATGTTTTACTATTTCTTTTGCGATGACTTGCAGTGCCGGGTTATCTTCTCTGCGGTAATGCCTGTGTGCATTTATCATCTCCTTCCACAACGCCAAATACTAAGCGGCTTTACTTAGTCTTCTGTCTAGTTTTATATTAAAATTCTCAATATTGGCAGCATGCACCACTGCAGGTATGTGAGTGGTGTGTGTGGGCGGAGGAATCAATGTTTGTTTATTCTCATTCAAACCGCCCATGATTCATGTTGTGCAACGATTAAATATTAGTATGAAAACCAAACCACCCGACTCAGGGACAGTTCCATTCCACAGGCCATAAGACTGTTAAACACCTGGACTTTGAAAAGAACATCTGTTTGCAAGTTACAAATTATTTATCTAATATATCATATTCCAATTACTTATATATAGACTCTCCTTGCACTATTTATATTCTATTTTATTTGTATGTACTTGCACTATTTAATCTGTTTTATTGTGTTGCACTGTTGGAGGCCCTAAGATTTCCATTGATATATCTACACTCTAGCTATGTATAAATGACAATAAAAGCCTTGAATCTTGAAACATCTTTCCTTCACCATTCTTTACACATACGACAGGCTAGTTTGTGTGTAAGCATGAATGTATTCAGTCCCGCCAGGTTGTGACACCGGGGAATCCATCATGCTTCTCTGTTTGTTTTGCGTGGCTGGGCACCGCCTGATCAATCACCCCCACCTCTGATGTCTGACCTTGGTGTGATCGCCACCCGTCCCATGGGGCCTCTAATTGATCTGAGGATATCTAAGAGAGATTGTGACACCTGTCTCAGAAGGTCAAAGGCCATGAGCTTTGATCCTCATACACACAAATGCAGATGATGTAGGGTGTTGAGGTACATGATTCCCTGGTTGAATCCCATGTGTCCAAAGTGGTGTTAAGATTCAGAAAAGGGTATAGATTAGGCTACTGAAAATACTTGGGTTAAGTAAGAGCAATGTTGTATTTATGGTTAGCAAAATAGGATAAATACTTGGGACATGCTTGCTCTCCTTCACGGAAGTTTGATAGACCTCAGCTGCATTTGACATAATTGCAAATATGGATGTAATACCTATAGATACTTAACAAGAATGCATTTTTGTATTAGGGACCACAGCATGTAACACATTTTCAATGAAAAATAAATCTTTGCTCTTTGGAATGAAACATGTTGTTGTGTTCGCTCCTCCTACTCTTCTCAGAGCTCCCTTTCACACTTTCAATTCCTGTCCAATGTGCCTGACAAGCCCTGAAAAGAGACCCTGCTAATCTCTCGCCGAGCGTCAGCCCTCCTCTGTTCTTCTGAAAAGATGCTGTTTATCTGACCAAAGCCCTTCGCAGTGCCATTTGCGCTCTGGGGTGCTTATCGACCATGAGATAATTCAAAAAGCCCCTCAGCCAGCTTCTTGTTCATTAAAAGTTTCCTCAGACTCCTCTTCAAAAGTGCATCCATCTGTCTGGTAAGGGAGACGGCGGAGGGGAATGAGAAGAGGGATGTGTGTGAGATGGGAGGGGGTGTGGACATTATCTCTCTATCTGAGTCCTTGTGTTGTTCCCTTTTGATTTAATTTCCTTTGACGCTCCTCCTCTTCCCTGTTGGGATCCCTGATGGATTGGGTCTAGGGCCTTGGTTTAAGGTTTGTTTCCCTCCTGATTGCGTTGGCTCGTTATTCAGCTTTGTCAACTCTGATCAAATAACGATGGTGGATGTTAAAAGGGTGTCTGTGACCTACATAGGCTGTTCCACCACTAATTTGCTGCGAGAGACCTGACCGGTTCTTACAGTCAAAACGTTGACTTTAAGGACGTTGTTTTGCATACATTTCCCTAAGAGCCAATGTGTAACATTTGATTCCTGTGCGCCACGATATCAAAGTGACTAAACATGGCTCTGACTTTAACAAGACCTTCCAGTCCAGTGACTCAGTGAACTTTGAGAGGCTTATTTTTTTATGACCTTGAATTCCCCTCCAAATTCTGATGCCATTTGTTGACGCCAATAGAACAAACAGACTGAGTAGCTTCCGAACTGACAGTCCTCCAAACCAGCACTTCAGATTAGCTCAGAGTAATGCCGAAGGATGAAAAAAACCCGGAGAGGAGTTGAGAGATTTATGCTTTTCATGTGGCCATGTGTTTAATTTATCAATAAAGCTGTCAGGCCTCCACTAACCTGAGCGGGCGGGCGCTGGCATTAATCAACATCCCAGCATCAATCTGAACGTCCAGAGCTGCTGTAGCAAGGATGTCCTTAAGCCAAAGTTTGAAGACGGATGCAGATATTTTTGAACAAGACACAACAAGAAAAACATTCCAGGGCTTCCAACAACTGTACCCAGAGCTGGAGGAGGGACTAGAAACAAGTGCAGGGACACCCTTGGTCCGCTGTGTTCTCTCTCCTGTTAACAAGCAAGTAATTATGGATAGTGGTTTGGGCCATCCGTCAGGGGCAGGCAGCAGGCAGATTGATACCAGCAGAGCCCCATCCTGTTTTCATCCCCCTTGCTTTTAAGATCCTCAGAACGTGATTTGGGAAATGGCAAGCTCCGGCTCACTCATCCATCAATTTCCTGCTTGTTTCCCCGGTGGAGAAAACGAACATAAGCCCCTCCGTGGGAAGACTGTGTACCAAGAGAGAGAAGTGGAGGAAATAGTTCAAATGTGAGTAGAGGTATTGTGATAGAATGTGGAGCACAGCTTCTTTGAAGGATTTAGGGCACAAAAGGGGACAGTTACAGCACGGAGACAGAAGAAAATGATGCTGCTGCTGGTGATCATGATGATGGAAGAGCAGGGGGGGTGGGTGAATACTGCCTTAGACTTAATTAGAAGACAATAACCAGTTGCAATTTGCTTTACTTAATTACTTGCGGTACAGTAGCACGATAATGACTTCCCCCTATCTTTCATAAGTGGATTCGGCCCAAGCCTTCCAGTTAGTTGTAAATGATACAATGTCCAAGGTGCTGCTTTCAAACAGTAATTGGGCTGTCGCACGGCTGTAGGCTGTACTGAGATGTAAAGCAGTGGCCGGTGTCAAGTTAATGTTTGTCTGACAGGATAATCTTCTTACCTGTCAAAGCGTTCATGTGAAGAATAATTAAGTCTTGAGTGAGTCAGGGAACAAACACAGTGTTGGCACAGTTTTCAATTAAAGTATAGCCAATGAGACATTGTCCATCTGCTTCTGTCTGCCTTAACACTACTGTTTTGGAGCTATTCTGTCTCCAAGGCAACAGGTTGCCGTGGAAGCTGAATGGACACGAGAGTGAAGGTTATTGAGGAAACTGCACTTGAAAGCCATCGTGGACAATCGAGGATTTGATTTGTTTTTCTGATGCAAAAGTATTTTCATTTTTGATTAGGTCCTTGTTTACCTAATTTATTCAACAACCTTCAATCCGGTGTATTAATTTCCTCGTCAAATAATGCAAAAGCTGGGACAACATTGTTTACTGGCGCGACTTGTTAGCTCAATGTGAGTCTTGGCATTCTCTCACATTTCACGCCTTTGTTGAATGTCCTTTTTGTCCTTGTCAGTGTTGCTCGATTGATGACCAAGACAATTATAAGCCAGTCAATCACCAGCTCGCACATGAAACCCATCTGAGAAGCTCCTGAGATCTATCTCATGAATATTGTATGTGCATTTCTGTCACCATGTTAAAGCTCCTTTGCACAAAAATGACCACGGGTGAATTGTTTTGACACCGCCCTGTCATTTTCCTGACTGTTATTTTCTCCTTTTTCTTTTGACATCTCTTTCATTCTTAAATCTGTACTCAAGCAAGAAAGCTGAGGGAGGAGGATGGGTGAATGAGAGACAGTAAGGAAGACGGACACTGCTTTTCCACCCCACGAATCACCAGTGGGGAAAGGAGGTAAAAGACTGACAGCATGACGAAAATGTAATTAATCGCAATATTTTGAGCTCCATAAACGAATATTGGATTTTCAATTTAGGCACAAGTCCGTGGTTGATAGACGGGAATGCACTGAGCTCAAGCTGAGGCCCAGTTTCTCTGCAAGTGCTGGCAGGTATCGATCAGTTAACATTTACATATGCCCTCAACTTTGCCAGCCATCAAAACAAGTCAACAACACAGCACTGACATTGGAGAGTTCAAAGAAAACCAAAACTCTTTGGATGTCACGACGGCCCCCCGCATGTCTTATTAACATCACACTCATTTTCACAGTTTCTCTGTCTGTGTGAGGCCCTCCTGCCAAGTAGATGTGATGCACAGACTCAGTAAACTTAACTAAGCCACGACAGAAGTGTTGGCCTAAACCCATGGGGAGCCATGTCCAATTTAGCACTTCATCGTTAATAAGCTTCACAGATAAGGCTGTATTCAGAATAACTAATCGTCTGTTGTGAAAGGACTTTTTACTTTATGAAAACAACAAGCTGTAATAAGAAAAAGCATGGAAAATCAAGACGGACACAACATGTTGCAATCCAAAGCAATATGGCAATAGTTTGAAAACACTTGACAGTTGTTTTTATTGAGGCTCAATCTGTTTGGTTTTATGAAACCGTTTTATTGTATTCCTTTTTTATTATTTTATTATGTTTGTAGTTTTAAGTAAAACTCTGTTAAATTACTTCGACAACCATTGAACTTTTCATTAATCAACTACAGTCAAGACACATATTTTCTCTGTCTTCCCTACCAAAATTCAACCAAAGGTGGATCTGGATATACTCATAGCAGTGGCCAGTTCACCTGTCAAAGGGCTAAGTGGAACTGAAGGCCTCTTGTGTTTTTATTTGATTACAGCTGAGGTTATTTCCCACTGCCTAGTCTCCTTGCACTTGTCAAATACTTCATGAAATCTGCATTTAGAGTGGATCTCAGAAGTATCTTCGTTGATGACAACACTTCTTATCCCAAGAACACAGCCTTACTCCTAATGGCCACCAAATATTTCACACACCCTTTGGGCATTGGAAGTGCTCGGTATACCATTGTGATTGCAGTGAATATGAGGAGAGTTCAAAGCAGCAGTCATGTCAAAGGGCTCCAGTGTTCAGAGGCCTGTGATGACGTTACCCATGATCACTCAATTTCATTTTACTCTTCATGATTGGTGACCAAAACTGAGATATTTCTAGAAACGTGACCTCCAGATTAGAGCATGGATTAATTATCCTACGGGCATGTAATGCTGAGTCTTACATGAGTACAAATGACTGGACAACAAACACAACATCTTCTCAAAAAATCTGAAAAAATTGCTTGAATTTCTGCATCTTATGGGCTTGTTTTGTGGGGATGCCCCTCGGAGATTCTGACTCATTTTCAGATGTCAGAATCCGGACATAATGCCATATTTAATTTGGATGCACAGTCCGTTTGCTCTCTGGGATTGCCGCCCCTCATGATGCGGGGTCCTTTTGCCCCAGTGTGTTCCTTTTAATAGCACACTGGTTATGCAAGAGTGCTGCAGAATCGCTTGACAATGTAGAAGAGTTGATTGGCATCTTCAATGGTTTTCATGACCTCTCAAAGTAGAGGGAAAAATAATGATGTACTGCATTAAAGATGACATTGCGTGGGTACCAGCACCACTTGTCCCAGTAATGAAAGCCACTGATGGGGGATGTATGTATTGCGGCCCTTTTGTAACACAGCACTTAGTGCATGATTATGCAAATTTGTCATGATCTCCACAATGAAATTACAACTTCATTTTACTTAGGCTCTCCTAATCAATAAAGGAGGCGTCATTTGCATTCACAACGCGGCCAAACTCACCCATGCGATGCGGACTCTCAGCCACGTATTTTCAACACTCTTACGAACTTCTCACTATAAAATGACTGTCATTCATTTTCATTAACTGCCATAAATGAGGCCGACATCTGCTGTATTAAAAATGTATTTATCAGAATACATAAATATATAATTGCTGCCACCTGCATAATTGATGTACACTAACGCACATTGTTGAAGGTATAAACCTCCACTTAGCAGGTGCATGCCACCTGAACAATAGGTGGGCTCCTGAGTGATAATTGAACCCACAGACGATTCCTGGGCCTGGGAAAATGTTAATCACAGAAGATGGATCCTTCATTAGCCGGCTCATCCATAAAAGCACCATTCCTAACTCTGAAGTAGAGAGGAATGGAGGGAAAGAGAGAGGGAGAGACATTCCCGATAGAGAAAGAAGTGAGGGATAGCCCCTAACGCTTCCCCGAGCCCACATTCCTGCTGGGAAATCGGTGGAGAGAGACATGACCTCAAATTCACACTGAAGGAAGTGAAACACCAAATCAGGCATGCACCGGGGGAGAAATCTAATTATATTTGAGTCATCTTTATTGTGATTAATATGTTCGCTAATGCATCATACATGACATTGCAACCAAAGGACAGTCAGTTCGTACTGAGGAGATGTGTCGCTGTATCTAAATGCAACTGAGAACGGGGCCACTGAGTCTCTCCGCTCCTCAATTAATCATGCCTTGCATTAAACTAATATCACTCCGTGTGCGTGATGGTTTTGCTGGTAAGCATTTCTGAGGCTTTTTCAGAAATCTGCATGGAGCCCTAGGTTATGAATGAATGCGTGGTTGCAAAAAGGAAAGGCATGTAGAGGAGAAGGAGACCAATGTAAATGTGTATTTTGTATTAATAAGTACTTTTTTATGGTCATGGATGTCCAAGAAGAGCCGTCCTTGGTTTCTCAGCTAACACTTCCTGGAAACATATATAGAAAAACACACATTACTTAGAGGACCTTTTGAGAGATAAAAATATGCGTGTAACGACTTTAGGTCATGACCTGTTCAATGAAAGTGTTTATTCCTTCACATTTTAAAGGAAATGGTCTTGGATTGTATGCGCTTATTCCCAGAAGTACCTTAAGTGCTTTGGTAGCAGAGTACACCTGTACCTGTTGACTACACCTTTAGATAATATGATGACCTAAAGAAAAATAGTATGATTTTGCCGTGAGAAAAAAGGTACAGTTTGTCTCTTTGGATCATATCCAACTTTAGCACGTAGATTAATGCTATGTAGCTGAGTTTTGGCAAATCAACCTTATTCTGAGGACAAACCTACATTGCGATCTCACTGGCTGCTTCCAAAAATGCGCGTCCAATCAGGAACCTCCATCATGACCCATCCCTGCTGCGAGCTTGTCGGCCCAATCAGAGCAGCCAGTCAGGGAGCCACTGAGCTGTGGCACGTCGGACCGCATTACCCACAATTCCCTGTGTATCCCCAAGGCTCTGCTGCGATGGGAAAGTGTGGTGTCGTCTGAGGCCTGTCTGCTAGGATGCCTCATTTTTCATCTGGTGTTCTCTTCCCCCGCCTCTCTCCCCCCCTCTCCTACCACCCTCTGTTTCTCTCTCACTGTAGCTCTTGTGTCTCTTGCTACATTTGGCATATATCCAGTTTGTGTATGCCTTTGTGTCCCTGTGTATGTGTTTGTCGATCGCATTCTGTCCTTTCACTTTCCCTATAGTGCCTTCTCGGTGTAACCCCCCATGGGAAACCATTGTTGGGGTTTGTACGCTTTTTCTATTGGTTAATTGAACATCTCTTTGAAATGAACATAGCCAAACACACATACTGACTCCCCTACCACCACCACCGCCTTCATTTCCCAATTATCTCTCTGTCTTAATTAGGCCCTCATACTGGGCGGAGACCTTCCCTGTTGACTGTGTGTACATTTGGGACTGTGTGTCAGAAGGAGTAGCTTCCTTAGTCTAATTCCGCTGAATTTATCCTCACATGCCATGGGATGTTCCGTCAGGCTGACTAATTACCAAGTGTGTGTGTGTGTGTGTGTGTGTGTGTGTGTGTGTGTGTGTGTGTGTGTGTGTGTGTGTGTGTGTGTGTGTGTGTGTGTGTGTGGTGTGTGTGTGTGTGTGTGTGTGTGTGTGTGTGTGTGTGTGTGTGTGTGTGTGTGTGTGTGTGTGTGTGTGTGTGTGTGTGTGTGTGTGTGTGTGGGTGGGGGTGTGTGTGTGTGTGTGTGTGTGTGTGTGTGTGTGTGTGTGTGTGTGTGTGTGTGGGTGTGTGTGTGTGTGTGTGTGTGTGTGTGTGTGTGTGTGTGTGTGTGTGTGTGTGGACGTCTCTGTATGTCTCTGTATTTGTGCATGTGCTGTGCAATAATGCAATTCAAGGCACCTACTCTGTAGTGAGCTCTGCTCCCACTGTAGCTCGGGACATCAATATCGATCACTGTCTTGTCAACACACCCAGTCAACTTGGCCAGAGTCAATGATTTCTTATTTTTAAAAGAATCAATGCGTGGGAGAAAGTGTGTGCCTGTGTGTGTGTGCCTGAGTGTGTGTGTGTGTGAGGCTTTGTGACATGAAAGTTTGACGTGTACAGCGTGCCAATGTGAGTGGTATGTATGTCCTTTTGTGATTTTGCTCTTCGGATACAGCACTCCTCCAGGCGGCTGATTGACAGCCGGTCCTCACCGTGGCAGAAAATCTATGGCCTCCAACCGTCACCTTTACTCTGTCTGCTGTCTCTCTGCTGCTGATTTATTTTGATGCTAATTTGATTTCAGCTCACTGGCCTCACATTCCCTCCTGCGATCACCTTCAGGAGGCTCAGATCAGACTCCTTATGCTGCATTCACACCAAATCAGTCAGTACGGCAATTATGATCTCAACATTTCCATGGCACTTGAAGGCAACTTAATTCCTTTTACAGAAACGTGGGTAATTCTGCACTCGAGCATTGGATTAAAACAAATCTAACAATGACTTTGAGGCAGGAGTGCATTTTAAGGTGTAGGCCATTTATGGTAGTTATGGGGAGTAGTAGAACAACCATTAAGCTGAATTAAGTTGTAATTTTTGCCATTTTATGGCTTTAATGGATAGACAAATGTGTAGATGACAGGAATCGATAGGCGATGCTTACAAATGTCACCCTGCCATTGCCAATATGGATGTGAACAACGTTATTAAAAAGCTGAAAGTCAGCATTTTAACTTCCACAGTCATTGTTTCAAATCCAGTGTGCTGGAGTAAAGCCAAAAAAAATGAAAGTAAGAAAGATGTTTCACTGTCCAAATACCTACAGACTACATCATATATCTCAGGAACACTTCAGGATCAGCAACAAAATAAAAGGGATTGTGTTCTCAGTTGGTGGAAAAATCACTTTATGGTGGTTGTTGTCAGCCATAGTAACATTGCCATTTTTAGATAAGGGCATCTATGATGGGGGGCCCAATATAAGATGCAACCACCGGGTCCCTCCTCTTTCCCTCCATCACCCAGTATCTCCCTCAATCTTACTCCCACTCTCTTTGTCAGTCTTCCAGTGGTTTGATGGGTGTAGCTGACGGATGACAATCTAATTTCCATTCAGGCATGGTTCCCTGCTATCTGGGGGCTAAGCCATGCAATAGCTATAAGTGTCACATTAAATCCCAGCCAGGGAGATGGGAATGGCAGAGTGACAGAGAAGCCATTCACAACCGCCATTATCTATGTCTCTATGGGTGACACCCACGGATATAAACGTGCAGCTGTAGTGTGCCCGTGTGGAAGCGAAGACATGTTCAGGTGCCCATGATCTTTACAATGTCCCAAAGCAATCTCCCGCCTGACTCTGTCTGTGACTCCCTTTAAAGATTCAAAGTGATGCCAGCCCTACACTTGACAGCGGTGATGGTGACAATGATTACAATGGTCATACCAATACTGATCAACGATGATGATGTCAAAATTATTATTATGTAGCGAAATGGCGATGGCAATAGCAGTGAGTTATGATCGATATTGGTGGCTAAGCTAGGAACAGAGGTGGGAAGTGATGTACAAATACTTCGTCACTGTACTTAAGTACATTTTTCTGGTATCAGTACTTTACTCCACTACTTGTTATTCTGACGACTTTTGACTTTTACTTCTTACATTTTTAACACAAATACCTGTACTTTCTACTTCTTTCATTTTCAAAACAGGTTTGTTACTTTAGTTTGAATGTGTGTTTGGTGGCGTGATCATTATTATCTAGAGTCATTGCGTGCCTATTGATTTGAACACGATCCGTGTATCCATCATTTCCTGGTCTTCTTTAAAGAAGAGGGACCAATGAGAACTTTGTAATTTTGCCGTTGTTCAGCATCGAAACATTCATTAGCTAACAATGACATTATTGTGATGTGTGTACTTTTTCCATCTCTAGCTAGGAATAATTGGTGATTGGGATGACTATGACATGTTCACGCTTCAACTGCCCCGATTATCAGGTGAAGGAAAAGGACTTCTAACATGTCAGTTGAACATTAATAGTGTGTTGAAATTACCTTCGCTCAAGCTAACACATTGAGCAGACCCCATGAATTTGAATGTTTAGCTCCTTGGTTAATGGGAAAGTCCTATCATTATTCCAGCCAGTACACATGGAAGTCATATTGCTCATCTACTTACAGACAGTTTTAACTTTCAAACCTCTAATAGGCTCCATTATCGCCGAGGGCGATAAATAGCATGACACCCTCATTGTCTGGCACCCATACACTCAAAGACCAAAAGCTCATTTTTTCTCCCCCGAATTATCCAGCCCAAAAGAACAATACCAGCACCTGGGAAAGGGCAGCAAAAACTTCACATGGCAGTCGAAGACAATTACCCCAAGAAGAATGCCGTCCTCTGCATTTAGCTGATGAGATTTTGGTGAGGTGCAAAAGGGAAAAAGTGGAGGTGAAAAAAAAAAAATCCCAGTCCAATTACTGCAACCCTGAAGAGATTTGGAGGCTCTCTCGATAGTGTGTGAATGGTCGTTTGAATGGAACGGTGGTAGAAAAGGGGAAAATGAATTATCGATTCTAATTACACAGGCCTGCGATTCCCTGCTCTCCGCGTGACAGGCCTCTTTTAGGCTCTGTCATTGGAGACCCTGTTTATGGGAAAGGCTGAGACATTAACAGTGTGCCCTGATTGGGATTGTTAAGTGACTGAAGTTGTTAACATTGATTATTTAGTTACAGTTTGAGTTGCATGATGGTTCACGGTTCAGGAATAACTTGTAGGAGCTGTCCTTAACTTTTCAGTGCCGCATGACCAAAATACTGTCACCGTGGCTATTTGACCCAACGCTAAACACCATTGGTACGATGTCAAAAGAGAACTGGTTACATCGTTGGAGGCAGGGCCCAGTGTATTCCTTTGCTCAGTGGTGCATGAGGCCAACAGTTTGATCACTGGGTATTAAATGACCCGGATCTTCCGATAATTAGATTTGGCTATCGGTTCAACTTGTATGACCTAATGATTCAATTAAGGGCTCTTTAAGGTCTTTGAAGTTGATTTACCTCACAAGCAAAACATCCTGGCCTCTATGAAGATTGGCTACAAACACAAGCACTTTTCCTGGGGGATGAATTGTTACAGTACATTTCCAGCACTTCCTGCATTGCTTCATATAACTGCTGGTTACTGAGCTCAGCTGTGTCTGCCTTGCGTAGGTCATTAGCATATGTGTAGAACATATTTGCATGCAGTGCCTTTCAAAAAGTTTAGCAACAAACTGCAGGGAACTAGCTGGGTTAGTGTTGTATAACTCTTTGGATGAATCTGAAAGCAAGATAGTTGAATAAAATCATGTATAGGTTTTACATTCATGGCTTTTTTGTTGTTGTATATGACCATTTGCATAACTTAAAGGTCCCCTATTATACTGTTTTTCATCAATATATAATAGGTGTCAGATACAAAACATGTCTCTGAAGTGTTTGGCTCCAAACACCCAACAGATCATTGCAGCGTCCCATAATCCCCTCTGTTTCAGCCCTGTTTCAAAAGTGCTGATTCTCTGTCTGTTACTTTAGATGAAAACAAGGAGCCCCTCCCCACGCCCCTCTGAGAGATGATTTGGTTAAAAAGAACACAATGGTGCTCTAGGAGGAGATTCAGGTGATAAGGTGGGGGGGGGGGTTACCTTGGTTGGTGATTGGCCAAAAAAATCGTTATGACATCATAAAGTGGCCACAATCTGATCAGCTCATTTTCAGACAGGTTTTTATAGAAATGGATCAGGACAAAAAGAGAGAGAATCTTTGTTCCTGAAACTTGCAGAGTCTCTTTACACAGAGGGGACACATGTTGATGTATAAAAGACATGAAAAAGTGGATTTTGCATATTAGGTGAGCTTTAATTTCTTAGTTTGTTTTGCATTTCTGGTACAGATTATAGCTTTTATTTGTATACACTGCAGTTATTACTGCTGTTATCACATTGCAGTTTTTCTTTTTGTCTCAGTGTGACTTTTAAACGAACACCATGTGTGTGCATGCTTCTGCTCATGGAGACGAGAGCACGAGGCGTCTGATGGAAACAGGACACACTCATTCAGAATACTGATGAGACGGCGTGCAGAATCCCCACACGCAGAAGTCAATGCCACACACACTTATACACAACCTCCACCTTTGTGATCCCTGTCACGATCTGCTCTCTCTTGCGTTTTATTACTAATATACTTTGACATAATGTCCATTGTGTCATTTGAACGCTGACTAAACTCGGAATGCCTGGAGAGCTATTCTCCTACATTTAGTTTCAGCGAAGAAGACAGTTTTTGAATAGGGTGGTTATATTTTACAAACCCATAGAAGTTATCCCCAATAGATACATTATTTATACTACTGATAATAGTTTCTGTGTTTTAGGGCAGATGAATAATAAAAAGCCGCTCTTCGGGGGGTTGCAATCTTATGGTCCAAGAACTGGCTGTAATTTGCAGTGCTGAAACCTTCTCAAAGATTCCTTATTTGAACCCAAAATGCATGTATGAGCCTTTAAATGAGCATGACATGACCGCTTTCAACCCCTACAATGTGTCAGTGAAGTTATTTTACTATTTTAGTCATCTAATCTCAGTATGGTTGTAGTAGAAATGCTAAGAGGAAGTATCCTGTTTAGTATCTAATTAAATTCCTATGAAGCCAATTTGATAAAAAAAAGTAGTCGATAACAGCACAGAGTATGTGTGCAACTACTGTAAAACAAGCAGCCACAATAGAACACCACAGCAATGATAGGGGGCACAATTGTGTGCATGTGTGTGTGTCTGCCTATATATACAGTCTATGGTGTCTGCGTGTATATTCAGGGGTGCATGACGGGATGGACTGGATAAGATCTCATTTCTATTTCTTGGCAGGGTTAGGGTAGTGATTGAGCAGAGCGAGCATTGTGGGAAGGTTGCAGGAGGTTTGTCGGGTCGCAGGCACACTAGCAATCTCATTTTGACTGTACCTGCTGATTCATTACATCACACGCAGGACTGTATAATCCCAGAGTGAGGGGGGGAGGCACACAGAAAGGGAGGAGTGGGAAGAAGTAAAATGGTAGATATGACTGAAGAGTGGCCCCTTTGAAATGGGGAAAACATATAATACTTTAAAAGCATTAAGACATTGAATTACAGAAATATGCACTTATCATATTGTCAGATTTAATGTTTCCTTTCATTTCACTTTCTCTTTGTCACACATTAATTTCCCTTAAGAACTGTGCAGAAGAGGGGCTTGTGAAAAGAAATCAAACCTCCCCTGAGCGAGTACATGCACAGATTTACTGGTTTCTTGATCCCCCCCCCCCACCACACTGCTCACCACCTCTCTCTGTGTCTCCCTCAATCTCTATATCTATCTCTCTCCCCCTTCCCCTTCTCTCCCCCAAAATTCAATCTTGTATTTTCCAGTGATGGAGAGGAGCTTGGCAGTTTTATGCCAGGCGCAGAAGAATATATTAAACTGCAGGACAAATATAAATAAATAAAGGGGGGGATGTATCTGTCCAAGTTTCTCTTCATTGAATGAACATGCTCTAGCATGCGGTTTCATTTACTTTTTTTTTCTTCTTTCCACTGAATGCATTGCTGTTCCAGTACAGTTTGTAGAATATTGATATTGACCGCCTGTGGTGATGGTAGGGGACAATGGACGGTTCAATAAGGCAAGTAAGTCAAGAAAACTTTAAGTTATGTAACATAATCCGTGCTTCTTTGGAAACAGGGTAAGGTGTCTGGGAAGGGAATCGTTTTTGGGGTGTGACGGACAGTAAGCTCCCACAACATCATGTCAGTCAGCAGCAGACCATACCAGGCCAAGTGCTTTAACCAGGTCATAAGGGAACATGTTGGGGGTATCACTTTGTTATTAGAGTAGTCAGGATTATGACCTGCTTTTGCTCACTGTTTTGTAACTTCAATTGGTGATACTGTTTGAAAAACCTGCCTTTGTCTTTAATAGGTTTGCAACAAATAGATTATTTGAATACTAGGATAGATACTGTAGATAGATAGATAGATAGATAGATAGATAGATATTTATTTATCCCATGTTTGGAAATCATTGTTGTCCTAGCAGCATTTTGAATATACAGGAATTACAAAATTACTTAAAAATAGAATAAAATACAAACACAATAAGGATACATAATAAAAAACGACATATTCTCAGTTGAAAAGACAAACTGTATATTCAGAGTATCTTAACATTATAAAATATTCAGAATAAATTAGATTAATTGTTAATATTATGTTAGAAGAATATCACTCGTCACCGGCTTGAGCTTCAATAACAGGATCCACGTATTTAATATCCTTGCAAGAATGGAAGTAGTCATCACACACAGAGCATTTGGTATAAGTAGTTCCTGAACAGTGTCCTTCACATGCTGATATACAAGAGAGGGAGTTACACAGTCACAAGATGGAGGAATACCGGTTCAAAGCAGTATACAATGTTTAGTTTACATTAGACTGAGATCCACGTCAGAAATGATCATGCTTGTCATATGCCTATCTCCATAGAGGCTGAATCATCGTTGTCACATAGCTATCATATGCCTAAAACAGTCCTGATGCTCTTCTAGGTAATCATACATCCGGTTACGTACACAGCTACGTAGGGCCTTTGTTATCATGTGCTATACTCTGATATACATTCTGAGTACATTCAGTATTTTCCCATACAGTATACCAATCTACTGAACATAATAGAAATCCGATTACTTGTAAAAATATTGAGTTTGCAATTACATAAAACTGGGGGGAAAAAAGCAGCCTCAGATTTAAGATGCTGGAACCAGTCACTATTTGTGTTTGTTCATATTGTACACGTCTGTCATTGTCCATTATCCCATGAGAAGACCAAAACTAACAATGCAATGATGCCATTTACAAGTATTGCCTGTGTAGCTGAAGCCCAATTTAGCGTATTCCCTAAGTGCTAAAGACCTCCATTGTTGTTTAAATGCTATTTAAAAACACACCAGTGAGCCACATCACATCTCCGGCTGACATGTGTCTTTGTTACCATGAACATGGGCACTGTTGTTTATTTTGAGTCAATCCTACACACACTGACACATGCTGGCTAGATCACCAAATCCTGGGCTGGAAATAATTCCCAACAAAAGCACTGTACTTCTATTTAAGTAACGTTTGTTTAAACACTATAGTATTTAGCTGTTATAGGAAATGATTAAGTCTTTGTTCAAAATAAATGTTTGTGATCTGTTTTAAAGACTTCCATCTTCAGTAGGAAAGTAATACACACCACTCCAGTGTATATGGATGCTTTAGTATGTCTATTACTTGCTTAACAAGATGCATGATGTGACCATACTCTGCTCAGAGAGCTTCTTCTACTGCAGTGAAGTTAGATAAACCATCATCTCGACTGGAGAGTTTAAGATTGAGCTTCACTTAGTTTGTGTGTTTAAGAGTAGCTGGCACAATACAGTGTTCTTCTCACTCTATTTGAATAGCGTGAATGAACAGGTCACTTTTGCGTGGGCTGCTGTCTCTCTGGCAACTAACACTGAGCTCTATAAAATGCTGCGGATTGGACAGAATACAGTGATGGAGAAATGAAAAGAAAAAGTGGGAGAGTGGAAGACGGAGAGATTGAATGAGGTTGTGAAATCCAAGAATCAACTGGAGATAAAAAGAAGCTTCTGTAGCAAGAGGAGCCACTCAAAATCAGGGTTAGGTGCCTGAAAGAAGACAAAGAGAGAATCTGAATGAAAGAAAGGAAGGGAGAAAATAACAGGCATGATGGGAAAAGCTAAGAGAAACATACGGTGAAAACCACCAACCCGTCTGACAGAGCTGATTGATGGAGACGAGCTAGAGGGAGATGTGTAGCTGTTATTGAAGGAGAGCGCAGCCAATAACGTCCCGTGGGTCTGATGTGTCAAGACCGTATCCACAGCCAGGCAGAGAGTGTAATAGGAACTCCCTATTGGCCGGTCGATGAGAGGCAGGTGGGGGGCCATGAATCTACTCCCCGGCCTCGGGAGGAGCAGAGCGCCAGCTGACACCCGCCGCATTTATCTCATTTCCGAAGTTGGGCTTCTCCCTGTCATCTCCTTCATTTGTTTCCCTTCCCTGCCATACCTTCTTCAGTCCCCCCTCCCTATATCTCCATTCCACTACAACAGGGGTGTCCAAACAACTGCGGCCTATGGTACTTTTTTAATTGTCCCGCAGCAAATTCGAAAAAGTACAATTGAATATGGCCTACTCATGGAACTTGTGCTTCTCTTATACTACACAGTATTCATGTGTTAAAAATAGAAATGTTCCAATAAAGTCAGTCAATTAAAGTTGAAAACAAATCTTAGTCTAATTACTTATTTGCAAGCTTGAAATACACCCTTCCTATTTCCCCGTATTTATACAAGGTTGTAAAGGGAGAGCGTCATCACAGCTACCAACACTTTTATTGCAACAGAATAGATACAATCCTTTTATGGAAAGCTGTATTGTAGACTGTCTTTAAGCATATTCAATTATCAAGAATAATTGACCTTTGATTGATTATAACTTAACTTATGAAACAATATACCTCACCTCGTGAGTGGCCCAGCCCATCATTCTGTATGTGGCCCTCAGTGACAAATGTTTGGACACCCCTGTTTTAAACACATACAGCCACATTGAGAAGCTGTTATCAATACGTCTTGTTTCATTTGCATCCTTGACATTACAGCACAATGGAGGAAGACATCGAAAGATAGACAACAGCTCTTTGGAATCAGGAGTCCAGAGTGTTGTCTCTACAAAAGGTGTCACAGCTCTGAATAACACTTTGTTGACCCTCCTCCATTCCTTGAAACCTTTTGTATGCACACCACCAGAATGCCTTATGATTCACTTTGAGTCTATTGTCAGTCAAATGCCAGTCCATGCCCACTCCCTTCCTCCCTCTCAGGTTCTCTCTTCCTGACACATAAACACACCTTTCTGCGCAAGGGAACTTATTGTCATTCATCTTTTGTATTTGAAAGATGCTCGAAAAGTCCACCAAACTTCCGTCGCTCCGCACAGGGAGATGCATCGCCTCCGGTGTCATCTCTCCCTGGTTGCCGTGGTAGCCCAGACGCAGCCTAGCGATGGTTGATTGACGCACTGGCAGTATAATGGTTGACATGTCAAGACAAGTGATGGGTGACGCTCTGACACCAAAGTCTCACGCCAGCGAGAATAGAGCGTAATGGGCACACTCTCACAGGCTTTCTCTACACGCTATGACGTCCCCACAATTGTACAATTTTAAAAGAGTATCTATCATATATAGATCTAAAGTGTCATACACACTACCCACACGTACAGGGAGTCCGTTCCTCTCTGTGGAATACACTCATATGCACAAGTTATCTGTCTCTCGCACACTCCCACATAAACACACAAACACCATCCCATCTTCTAAATCCGTCTTTTTCCACGGCTCATTTCCTTCCTGCTCTACTCTAAAAATGACAGTGGCAGATATTTCCACTTACTCGGAAGGAGAAAGAGAAGATATATCTAGTTGAGTCACAAAATTGGGTTCAAATTGTATTGCTCTGTCAAGGCAGCCTTGACTTCTTCTTACCAGACCAGACATTTGGAGTGCATCCGCAGGATACCAATTTTGCACTATTCCTCCCATTCAACACTGGGCTGAGTCACTTTGTTATGTATTAGGGATGCACTCGTGGCCTATTAGATATTGTTTTACTGGCAGGATGTTTTCTTGGAGGTGATACTAGAGTTGTTCACACCTCTCCTCAGGTCACAGGTGTTATATTTGATAAACTGTGAATGCTGCAGCGCTAAACAATCGATTTGTTAGGTTCCTCAGTCTGTCGAGGGAGTTGGTCATAACTTGACCTTTACATACACAATTTGATAAGATTGGAATTTGATGAAATTCCATTGATCCTTGTGGGTTATTGCAGCAAAGACGGCTAGGAAGTAATAATTGCAATAATGCCTGGCTTTATTTGTATTTATTTTTCAACCTGAAGAAGATTTTAATAGATTTGATTTCCCCTGCAAAATGATAAATCATGTTTGGACCCAGTTTCCTACACATCTTTCGACTGTCAGTATCACATGCATCTAGTTTCTTTCGGGCCAAAAGACACAAAATACATACATTTTGCAACTTTTTACAATAAATGCCTATAGCAGTATACATTTAGTAGCTGTTTCTTTAAGCAAGAATTCATTTAGCTGACACTGACAAGCCAAATAGAAACCCAGTATGACTGCAGATATCCAACATATCCAGACATGTCCGATTCTCTCTGTGGGTTTCCAATTGCGATTAACAGCTTACTGCAGATGTTCACAGACTTCCAACCCCTTCGTCATTGTAAAATATCCTGCCTCTTTCCATGTCACCAACTTCTTTGCTCTTTTCCTAAGCTAAGATTAACGTCAGTGACACTTCTGAGCCTGTTTGACAACACCTGAAGGAAAGAGCTGAAGAGAGACGGGCTAATTGTGAAACAGCAGATCCCCTCCTCAGGATAGGCTAATGCTAATTGTCGCAGTTTGAGTTTAGAAGTAATAGATGAAATGAAGAAGTCCTATCTTTTAAACCTAGTACCACTTCTCTAGCTCCTATTGGACCTTCTTTGTCTTCAATATGATAATCCTGACTGTTACCTCATATATTGGTGTTATTGGAAGAGAGGGTGGAATGGAAGCGTGGAGAAGATGTTTTGCTAATGTTAAGGATCACCTTTTATTCCTGGTCTTGTTATTGATAAAGCCTGACAGACAAATTGGACGCATAGAAACAGCTTAATACACACACCAAGCTTCTCTTTTGATTTTGGATCTTCTCCAAAGAAAAAAAACTTCAATAAATAAAGGGCCTAAACCATTCTTTTCTTTATTACCTGCAGATCAAACAGAGAGGAAAAGTCTTAGCCATTTCCAAACCTGTAGTTCTCCTCCTGTGGAAAACACCCAGTTGTAATATAAGAGCAATTCAAATGTTCCTCCTAAAAGGCAGTCTCTGAGGCACAAAACTCTCTCTGCTGCTCCGCCTGTCATGGCTCTATTTCCAGATGTCTGAGCATTTAACACATGATGTCAAATTTAAACATCTCTGTTTCCCTTTGAAGGTTCCTCTATGTGTCTGTATCCCGCTGATCTGACCATGTTTGGCCTGTCTGACACAGTTGTGCCTTTGAACTCTCTCTCTGGCACCGACTCCAGCTGAGGGCAAAGCGCTGAGTCGTCGAGTCCAGTAAACCCTGTGTGTGTGATGTGTGCGTGACAGCAGAGGAGGCTGTTGGACAGCAAGGACGTGGCATAATGACAGCTCCATTAGTGGCCCTCCTGGGGCTCTATAGGGGCTTTCTGATCAATCTGGCCACTGCTTGGCCCTTGGCTTTGCTCTATCTGTGGCCCCTGAACTCACCGCTGTGTGCACACGCTGTATTGGCAAGCGTCATTCACACAAGGGCAAACATGCACAAGGATACAGATGCATTATGCATGCGTAGAAACATTAAGGCAACTGTATGCGTGCAGACATAGTGGGTAATATGAATATTCACATATATATTTACATGCTAATTGTCATGTGCAAATACCTGCCTTTACATAAACACACAAACAAACATACTTTAGAAGCATACACAAACAAATAAAGCACAGCACATTCCCAGCTGACAGAATGAGTTTGCTGGAAGGTTATTCACACTTTGCACATTGTTTCAAACACACACACACACACACACACACACACACTCATGCAGACCTTTTGCGTGTGTCAATATGAGGCATTCACAAATGAATTGTAGATGAATCATTTACAATGTAGATGATTCATTGTTGAGGGAAGCAGCGTGGGATTCACATTCAAACATATTTGTTGTAACAACAAGGTGCATTTCTATCACCGTATCTCTCCATCTATCAGGCAAGCCACGTCTTTGTCCTCTTTCAAAAGCTTTTAAAACACAATTTCACCTTTTTTTATTCCTTGCTCTTTATTATTATTTTGATATCTGATGATCTACTTTCTTTTGTGTTTTTTTTGTGTTGGGTTATGTTTTGTAAGGTGCTATTCAATTGAAATGTGTATTATTAATATTGTTATTAATATAATCTGTCTGTCCCTCTGTTCTTTCTAGGTAGCAGTGTTTCTCTATGTATGTATTTCTGTCTCTGTTGTGTTTGAATAATATTATACTACAAGTTATGTATTATAAATAATGTAACAGTAGAGGGGAAAGTCTTAAGATTGTTTATATAGGAAAAGCACCAAAAAGAGTCCATAACAAGAAAAACCCTGTATTGAAAATAGTACATTATATAACATTAAACAATCAATACAATTGGGTAGCTTCATCTATTACCACACATCACATTGGAGTGGTCCCATTTATAAGCCTTTTGTAAACACATTTTCTAAACTAGAAGAAAGAGTTTTACCAAAAGGGTAGCCGATGATCTCCCAGCTTGTTTTCAGCTCAGATGTGTACAGAGACACAGTGTGATTACAGCGAGGGCAGGGTGTACAGTTCGGGGGTCAGCTGGATCGATAGCAGAATGGTTTCCTGTCCACGTCCCATTGTTTGGCCCGTGTACTGCAGATTGATCTGGAGAAAATGTGGAGTTGTCAACCACTCTGTCCATCACATTCCCTGTCAGGGCCATTTGTCTTGTTCATACGTGTCAACAGGGGACGAGTAGGCGAGACAAACCCACACCTTTCTGAATTGCTTGACTTCTAGGATCTCCTGTGGTGGACAGTTGTTTGCTGATGTCTTCATATTGATCATTCCCGCACTAGAAATGTCCGGAGTAATATTGCTAAATCAATGCATGAACAGAAATCCTGCGGTTTACTTGCAGGAAAAGTATAATGCTCTCAGCAGGTGTATGCATGATGAATTTGCAACTTAATCACAAGTTGGCCGCAGAACTGTTTGGGCACTAAATCTCCTGCGGGCTTACTCTCATTACATCTGCTTCCTCCATTTCCACGTCTTTTCCAGGTTATGGGGCTAATTCCTCACGTCTCCTCCCTATATCTCCAATCTACTTCCCCGCGTGTTAAATTATGGATGAGACCTACCTGACAAGGCACAGAGTTACATAAGCCTCCCTCTGTCCTCTCACCTGGATCCCAGCAGCTTCATTATTCTGTGTGAGGATCATTTGGCTGCGAGTAAGCCCTGCCCCGCCACATGGGAGCTGACATTAATATTTATTACAGAGGCTTTTGGGGAGAGAGGAAATATCGGGGAGAAAGACAGAACATGTTTGTGCTAGAGAGGAAAAGATACCCAGTATGCGTGTGCGCGTGTGTCGCATGTGCATTCAGTAGTGAGAGGGTTAGGCCACAGCCAAAGGTTGTGAGAGCTGGACAGACCGACATATAGAGGACGATGCAGCCATCTGTTTCAGGCTATGGCTATTAACAGGTTGTTTTTTGTTGGGGGGGGGGGGGGATAATAGTGTGTGTTTTATCCCCAGGCTAACAGTACGTTGGGTTATTTATTCATAATTTGATACAGACTGCCAAGAGTGTACCCTATTTTATTTTGTGCAGTCTCTTTTCTCCTTGAACTCAGCCATATGGAAAAATGAAAGTTGGTGTAGCAGGATTTTTAATGTTAAATTAAAATAAGAATAAAATCAAACATGAGAGAGCATCGAAATGGCTTTTCTTCTAGTAGAACTATGGTGCTAAATGTACATTATTATGCTATAAATCTTCTTTTGACGTTAAATTATTTAACATAGCTCATAAGGAATGCCTCCATCTCCTTTAAATATTATCTTATATAGATGTATTACAGTGAATACCATTCATTTGAAATATATGTTAAATCCATTTTATTTTGTTTTCCTTGACACCAGTCTGAGATAATAGAAGCTGTGCCCAGAGATCAGGTTGCATCTTGTCTGAGCCGGTTTTTACATTGAGGTCTTGGATGACAGGTTATCATTGACAATGACTTAAGCATGTCTCGCCCCTGCCTCTTAGCGATGCATAATCACTTCATGTTGGGCGGCATAATCATATGTTTACCAGCAACAGTCTGGAGTCCTGCTCCGACGTGTTTGCAGTGGCTCTAGAGCGTGTAATCCCATTTGTTGTTTGGGCCTCCTCTCCGGCCAGCACATATTCGAAGCACACTTCTTTTTGGGCCTGTTGCGCTCTCTTTGCACTAACAAGATTCAATGACTCTCCAGAGAGAGCATGATTACATTCGAGCATGCTGGTGCAGCCAAACCAGGTGCAGATTGACATGAAGTCGAGGTGAATTTTTCTAAAAATCCTCTTCGTTAAAACACTAAACACATTTTTTTAAATACATGTACTTTTTAAGAATATCATCTCACTTTTTTGTTTGTCTTTTTGAGCATATGAACATGTTGTAATTTGTTGTGAAGTTTTGTTTTCATTTTAATATCTTTACAGCTTTTTCTTTAACAATAATGGTTCATAGTGACAAACCAGCAAATAATCAACTCCATGCGACTGTTTTAGTGTCTTTCAGCTAATTGTTGTGGTTTTCCACTTTTCTGTCACAGCTTCATTTATGGCCGAAGTATTTATTTTCAGCAAGAAAAAACTCCCTCTGCTCTACCCGTTCCTTCGCATCAACAGCAGAGAGGTTTGCAAGCATGGTGGAGAAGAATTTCAACTAACTTTATTTTCTCATCAATTATAAACTGATTTAAAACAACACAATTCCCCACTTGAATAACAGAGTCTCTGAACTTACTATAAACTCATTGAAAGACTAAGGGATCACCGCAGGACAGCTTTTTAAATGAAGTCTCTGGACCAAACTCTGGCAGCAGTATTGAACAGAATGTTGGGTATACCTCAAATATATACGGCACATCTGACCTTGATGCTTTCATATTTATATCAGAACAACGTTAAACACCCAAGACATAAACTATAGTATGTTGAAATCCATCTGTAATGTATATAGAAGCATAACATCTAATTGGTAGGAGAGCAAGAAAAACCTTTTTAGAAAACATTAGTCTTTACAAAAAGGAGAATTGGTCATGGGGATTTATTTTGTCGTACGAAATAGCATTTATCATCAATCACAGATGCTGAGGCATATGCAACAGCCATCTATTCTCGAGAGTGATGTGTTTCCTCTCTCCCAGCTGCTTGGCGTTGCACTCTCGCAAAAACTGCACTCGGAGATAACAACAAATCAACAGGGAATCGCTTCTTATGGAGCCTCTCTTGTCACACAGCCTTCAAACAGAGTGCAGAGAAGATCATTTCTACCACTTTACCTGTAATTCCAGGTCAATTTGGACCTACATTCTGACACTCAAAACAGAAACGTTTATTTTGTTCAGCCCACATGAGTCACAGGAGGTGGCAAACAACAAGTGCTCAGGTTTGTGTTTTGCTGGACGATTAGCTTGATAATTAGTTGGATGTCCACCAGTCTCCCAGCACAAAGACCTGGCATGAAAAACAAGCTTGTACTACACAATTTGCATATGCATACATCTTGCAGCCTTTTTTCTTTTCTTGTGAGTGGCATTTGTAGTTGTAAATAGGTCTGTTATGTTCAACAGTGCGTCCTGAACTATCAAGATAGAGATGACTCATTTGTTCAGAACAGTATTTATCACGTCTTTGGCTAAAGTGTTAACACTTACTTTTTTCCACAAAGTATAGGAAACACTTTTGCGGAGGTGAGGTGTTTGAAAGAAAAGTGAAAAGTGGAATTTCTAAACAATAAAACACTTACCTGTCTGCATTGGTATTGCCAGCACTTTAAGTGAGCCATAATTCTAACTAACTTCATATATTTAGTCATTTTGCCTACTTTCTTAATGTTTTTTGTATTATCATGTAGCAGATTCATATTTCAATGGTTTTATCACAAGAAGTAACACATCAAATGTACTGCCATTTTCATCTGTAACATGCCGTAGCAAAAGTAATATTATACATTGCTCAGACCATTGTAAGGCCATAACAGCCAGTGTGGAGATTGTGAAATGTATTGCTATGCATTAATTTGAAAGAGTAATAATGTGGTTTTTTTCGTATTTGACAAGTAATTTTCGGCCTAATCTCATGCAATGTTAAACCCTTAGAGTACCTTATGAAAGTCGGTAAATAATTCATATGCTCAGTGCTTTAATAATTCTATAATATATAAGAGCGCTGTACCACCTTGGGGTTTAACTCATGCAATGTGGTGAAGACAAATGAATATGGATTTATCACAAACCTGACAGATTGAGGTTAGACCTTGAACTATGGCTAAAGACTTAGATTACACTGTCACAGATGAAAATGGGAAAGCAGAGAAGTGTATACATTTGCGAAACAGACCCGGCTGTACCACATGTTGATATACTGTAGTGTGCTGCCTATTGAACAAAATCCCTGGAGCAAGTGGGGAGTAAATGCAATATGCAGACAAACACCTTTGCCAGGTGGAACTGAATATAGATGTGATGTGGTTTGTTGGTTCAACGGTCCTCTGTTGATATCTATGGGCTTGCGTCAGTGCCTTTTTCCTTCGCATATGTCACGCTGGTCTCTGGAAAACTCCACCCCTTCTGGACACCAGCCTTGAGGCCTGTAACAGGCTCATTAAAAAGATATAGTAGGTTCATGCCACAGGGGTTAGGGAAGCACACTCTCCACTTCAGGACCATAAACCTCCCTCTCTTCCTGGTGGCCGCTCTGCTGATGCTTGAAGGTAGCCCGGGGACACATGTGCCAGACTATGGTTACCTTCACGAACACTGGAAAACACTGGCAAGGGGTTTGTTTCCAACCGCTGGTAAACTAAAGAAAAATCTACAGTGAGTCAAAGTATAAAGAACAGAAATACACATGCTTGCGATCAATTGGGCCTCTTGTTCCCAGCAGAGTTTAAAAGGAAAGTTATTTGTCAAATAGGACTTAAAAAGAAATGTAAAATATAGGTGAAACAGAGCAAAACACTACTCCCATGTTTTCTGTACGTACTGCACTCAGACTCAGACACATACTTCGGCTTTCAAAGAGGCAATTGGTGGCTTTCTATTCTAGATGCTGATCATAACACCTGCAGGATTTTTATGCAAGTTATTTCCTCGCTAACTACAGACTCAATTCTCTTCCTGTCATGTTGTGCAGAAGTGAATGTTTACCTGTACAGAGGAACTGGTAATTATTCTCATTTCCCGGCAGCAGCCTGTGGTATAACGCATTCAATGGACCACCACTGAGGCTACAAACCTAACTATAAAACCACCTGGAAGAAAAAGAATATGTATAGATGACTATTTGAATAGAAACGGTGTAAATGAGTTTGCTGTCCATGTTTATCTTTTCTATTTAGGTTGTTTTCATTTCAAACAACTGACCATGAAAGCGATATACATAGATATGTATACTCTACAGTGCTGAAGCCAAAAAAACATGTTATTGTTTTTCATCAGCATGTAGATGAGAGGTAAATGTATTCATCTCCTACAGAGGAGAAGCCTGATCTGTATTCATACCCTCATTTGCATATTTCCCAATGATATCTCTTCATCTACCCCTCTCTCTCTGTTTGTTTTATCACAAAGGACTGACAGTGAATTTACTTCTTCATCATTTTATTCTTTTTAAAAAACATTTCTAATAGCCAAGGGGCATCGGAATTTCTTTGATACCTTTTAATTACAATTTGTAGTCAAACAGGAGGAGGTTTTAGTTCATAGTTTTACTACAGTATGCATGAAAGTGTCTCATTTTGATTAGCCATCTGTTGAATTGATAATGTAAAAGTTAAGGCATATTGAATTCAACACTTGTAAATATATCATCAGTTATGTATTTCCTTTGTGTTCTGATTTTATTCGACAGAAGAAAGCCATATTTACTCAATGGACCTGTTGAAATGACCTATTATACAGTAAACCCTTTTCATCTGGGGTTCCTTATCTCCATTATTCTGCTTTTAATAAATGTATGCACTGAGGTGGCAAAAACTCCCACAGCTCCCCCATCCGTGATTTATTTTAAACATATCTGAGGCTCTGGATTCACTTCAAAGATTCTCACTGCGCCCGACAATCGGAGCTGCACCACCATAGTGAACGTGTTGCATTTCAATACATTATTCAAGACTCTTTGCTAAACGTATTCACCAATCTGGAATCAATTGAGCTCCAAGCCAGTACTATTGCAAAGATGTTCCCAGTCAACCAAATGAAAGAATTACAGGCAGTATGAGACAATCTGCAGAGAATTGTCTAACAGAGATAAAAATGCGATGAGAATCTGTTGCATGAAATGCTATTCAGAAGAAGCGGATTTTCTAAAATGACTGACCATGAAATATATTCTCTTTCCAAAGCTTTTCAAGTTTCAGAACTCAGTAACCTCTTTCATAATATGTCCTTGAAAACAATTATATGCTGAGCACTTTCACTTGTGTGTGTTCAATACAATGTACAATACGCTATGGATACAAAGGCATGACATATTCTCAAGGTAAATTAACTTGTGTTCCTCTTTTTCATGACCAATGAGACTGCAGTGCGCTTTGAATGAAGTCCCAAACTTCCAAAGATCCAGTGAGTGCAGTTCATTCCCATTTTGCACCCTCCACCTCACACTTGGAGTCGTTGTGTACAGTATGTGCGCTCCACTTCCCAGCGGGAATCGATATACTTTGAGCCAAATGTCAACATTGGTTAGAGAGAAAGCAGCGGGCAGAGGAGACGAAAATACAGAGGAGGCTCATTGATTCATTATATAAGGTGGTTTGTGACATTACACAGTGTATCTCTGGTCAAAAGTGTAAGTCTCTTAAAGGGCACTCCAATTCATTTACAAGCCCGATAGGGAAACTTTTGGGTATTTCTTTTTGTGTGTAGATCATATATCATGCCGAGCTGTTCTTTTCACAGCGCCTCTTCTTTGCTTATATCTCTCAGACTTTAAAATATATTGGGCCCTGGCTTATGGCTAGCTTAGTATTCAGCTGACTTCATTAGAGCATTGCTTACTAGTGGCAGCATGTTTTGTTTGATCAGTCATTAGCAACTAATCATTAATGTGTCTGAACATTTCCCTTTTATCTTTTGGAAAGCCTTATCTGGGGAGGCATTCAATCAGTTGAGCCCGGCAAGGTTGAAGAATACATTTACGCCTTTTGTGATCAAAACGTATTATCTTCCACGCCTTTGCATCTATCGAGTGCGCTCCGGCTTCTTGTTCTCAGCTTTTGAGCAGGTTGAGATAGAGCAAAGTCAATGAAAATGTTTTGACACTGAAAGACTATTTATTTAGGAGTAGAAAAGACAGAGGGCTCTTTGTGTTTCTTATCAGCAGAGGATGAAACCTTTTTTATTTGCCATCAGATTTTCCAAAATGTATTTCTAAGCCAGACAATTGATTTGTATCATAACACTTTTTCTTCCTCGTAGTACACAGCGTATCCGGGATCAGTTATGCTTGGCTTCTGCTCCGTATGTGTTGGATGTTCTTCTGAATTAATCAGCTTGTATACATTTGAGGTGAGGCAGACTGAAAGGAAGACACGGGGATCATTAATTGGATCTCTGTTGTAGTTGACATTGACACACAGTAACGCTCAGCATTAGCAATGTGATGTTTTACATCAGGGGTGGGGAACCTTTTTCCTCTCGGAAGGGCCATTTCAATTTTTTCAACATCCTCCGAGGGCCGTACAAATAATTGACCTCTGATTAAAAATCACAGCCCATTCATTTGACCTTTCTTTCATGCTGTGCAAAGAAAAAGCAACCTCTTAATCCAGATATCTTACCATGACTCGCGCATGCATGCACGTGCACGGTTGTGGCATGACCACCACAACAGAAAGATATGGACACAAGATGTGTCAATGTATTTACTTTCCTATCCATGTGGACATGATTTAAGTGGGGGGGGGACCTAACCTCCTCTAGGGGGGTTCGGGGGGTATGCTCCCCCGGGAAGATTTTTTTTTAAATGTTGAAGTTAAAAGCATCAATCTGGTGCACTTTGAGAGCAAAATGAAGAGATCTATGGAAACATCTCTCAACACCCAGATGAAACAGAACTGTAAGCAGATTTATTTTTCTTTCTGGATATTTTACAAATCACTCCCCTTTCAAACTGTATTCTTGTTTATTAATAACAACTTTTTTACCGTAATATAGTATTTTATACCTGTTTACTTTATTCTCTTGTTTTTTTATAACTATAATGATCATATAAAGATGTGCCTTTACCTCACTGTTGGAGAAAAAGCTTCTTATATTCGTTAGCATAGCTAGCTAACCAGATGCTAATAACAACAAAGTTATTGACTGTATGATCAGTATGACAGATGAACAGATAGGGTAGGGTTGCCAACCGTCCCGTATTAGCCGGGACGTCCCGTATTTGAGCCAAAAGGGACTTTGTTTGTCCCGGATTCCCGTGTAAAGGGAAAAATCAAAAATATTTGTCTGTTTGCGCGCAATGCAGTGTGTCTGGCTGCGTGCCTGTGTGTTTGTGTGCTGTATGAGAAGGGCGCTAGGACCGCTCAGTTGACAGGGCAGGCACAATGCTCGCACGTGTGTGTGTGAGATTTTCTCCGGTGGGCCGCGGGCGCGGCATCACTGTTTGTGTGGCATGTCAGCCTGTTCAGTCGTGTGGGAAAATGAGCGCTGCCGGTGGAGGAGGTGATGATGAAAGAGGAGAAGAGAGAGAGGATGTGGTTATGGGCCCTGGCCCTTCTAAAAAGAAAAGACTTGTGTCTAAAAAAAATAGGGGAAGCCAATAATACATCCTTTCTTTTGGGTCGGGTTGTGGTGGTCAATGTAATAACGTAACCAGATGAGTGATTACAGCACCCGGTATCATTTTACACACATGTGTATCAGATGCAGGACTTACACACGCCTGTTATCTAACCGACAGGTCCGCACGCACTCTCCAGCCGAAACTCTAATAAGCATTCATTCACAAACTAAATCAGGAGACCTTTAACGTTTTACGTCCGATTCGCTCCTTTTTTCCTCGCTGTACACAGCTCCAGTTTGGGCATTGGCCTGTCATCAGATTGTATTTGTTGTTGCTGCTGTAGCGGAAGTTTAGTACAATTATTTTTGATGAAATACTCCAAATCTCCACCCTCCATAATTGCACTTGCTTCAGTTGCTTGCTACTTTCTAACGGCGGTGAAAGTGGTGCAGTGACGCTATCTATCTTCTATCGATTAGATTTATGATTCGAACATGATAAAAGTAGGGTAGACGGGTGGATATTATCCGACTGAACAAAACTTGCATTTATCTAACAGGTTCGTTTTCCACTGACCTTATTTCGAGCTATTTTCCTAAATCCTATGGAGAAATCCCATTGCGTTTTTGTCGAGGGAATCCGAGCGCAGCTTACTTCCGGGTTTTAGGAGCGTCACTGCCACACTAAGTTGATGCGATTTGATTGGATTGTGAGGCAAGGGAAGCCAGCCGCCTCTGGCTTCCCTTGGCATGGCCCTGACCAATCACAGGTTGGCAGGGGCATCACGTGAGCCTCATCTGATTGGTCAATCCCTCCATTTTTTTCCACCACGGGAAGCCAGATTCGGCTGGCCTCCTCTCGCAACAGTGAGTGCAATCTACTGTTTCACCATAACATCTAGAGGGGCGCTGTTTGTTTCACTCTTTGTAAAATATTCAATGAGAATGGGGGAGAGACGGGCCGGCAGTGTGTGGTGTGTGTGTGTGTGGTGTGTGTGTGTGTGTGTGTGTGTGTGTGTGTGTGTGTGTGTGTGTGTGTGTGTGTGTGGTGTGTGTGTGTGTGTGGGTGTGTGTGTGTGTGTGTGTGTGTGGTGTGTGTGTGTGTGTGTGGTGTGTGTGTGTGTGTGTGTGTGTGTGTGGTGTGTGTGTGTGTGTGTGTGTGTGTGGTTGTGGTGTGTGTGTGGGGGGATAACATTAAGTCTAGTAATTATGTACCGTGCATGTTCACATCATGTATACTTTGCATTACTTAATACCATTTTTCAAATATTTATTTTTTAACATTTTGGACAAAATAGCCAATTGTACATCGAGGTGCCCAGATGTCCCTAGTGCCCACCTATCCGATTTGAACATGCTGATGTACAATGTGATGTAGTAGCCTAATGCAGGTGTAAGACCATTAGGCGCTTTCACACTGCGGTACTTTTCCCACAAAGGTTCATGTGAACTTAGTTCATGAGAACTCTTTAGTTCTCATGAACTAAGTACAGATCGCGTTCACACTGGAAAAGGTCCCTGGGGGTGGATTAGGCAAATGAAGCCGCTGACGTCACTTGTTCTTCTTCTGCTTTGGGTTTACTGGCAGGCCGCAAACCACTTCACGGCGTATACTGCCGCCCAAAGTCCCCGGCCGGAAGTCCCCGGAGTTAGGGACTGGCTTCAGTAGAAGCTGCTGGGACTCCCAGCAGCTTCTACTGAAGCCTTCCGAGTAAATCGCCAGACCGCCGACACCTCCTCATCTCCACCACTCCCATGTTTTATTTTGTGTTGCCATAAGTTAGTCTCTCTGCGTTTCTGGCGGCTTCACAAAACTTTTTGGGAGTTTTACGGGGCGTGGTTTGCAATCCTTCCAGCCAATCAGAAATTTCGCTCTTTTCTCACAAAAGAGCCGTTCGAAAGTCCCTGCTCTCTAGCAGGGACTTTCGAGGGGGTAAAAAGGTTCACATGAACTAATTTTAGTACCGGCTCTTTTTGGTGTGAACGCGATAAAAGAGTTCACATGAACTAAGTTCATATGAACCTTTGTGGGAAAAGTACCGCAGTGTGAAAGCGCCTATTGTGTTATACTGTAGGTATGCATAGTTTTCTATGCATTTTGAGGGTTTTGGGGGGGGTTTTGATTGATTGATTGATTTAAAAGTTTATTAACAGCTTGTATATTGGGTACAGTACAGTACAGCTCAAAACATACAATTGTTAAGGGGATGCAGACCAGAGAAAGACTTTCGTCTTGTTTACATCAGGGTCCCCCATTTCCAATTCATCATGTCATTTAAGACATATAAGACATATAAGACATACAGATGGTTACATACAGGTGGTTTTTCACATACAGATTGCTTATTTACAATTTTCATTTTAGATTTCGTTCTAATACATCCTAACCGGACATTTAAGACATACCAAGTCTACAGATATACAGTTAGTAACAGAGTCTAAAATGCGAGTATATACATAGATGGGGGGGGGAAGCTGTCCATTGAACGACAGGTTGAGATTTGTACCATTACCGGGGCCAGTTTTGCAATGCTCTCCCCCGAAGGTGCTCTTTAAGAGAGGTTTTGAAGGTAAGTATAGTTTTACTTTCCTTTACAGTTGTGGGAAGAGCGTTCCACCTTGATGTGGCATAATTGCGAAACGTGTATTTGACCCCTCGAACCCTAGGGGGCTGGCTCCCCCAAAAGAATTAAATAACATAACCCTAACCCTAAAACCGAAATAAAGTAACAAAAAAAAGTAACTAAAACCGCCAGAAACCCGAACATCTTCGCGCGCACGGGGGACACATGCTTGTGTCCCGTTTTTCCATTTCTGGAAGTTGGCAACCCTACCACTGGGCTTTCAGCTAAAGACACAGCCACGCAAAAACTGCGGCATGTGTACGGCTCCTTATGGGTACTGCAATTTTTGGAAGTGCCGGAGCGACGTTCTGGTGCTCTCCGTCAGAACTGCACCCCTCCCCTGTCAGACCCAGACGAGACATATACCACGTGATGACACGTTATGCCCGTGTTGTGTTCATGGACCCTGACCGTGGCTAGGAAAAACAGGCACTCGCTTGTTTAATTTTTTTGCGGTCTAGATTTCTTTAATTTTTTTCTTTTTTGCGTGTGTTTATAAATTACCTCGAGGGCCGTACCAAATGGTCTCGCGGGCCGTATATGGCCCGGGGGCCGGAGGTTCCACACCCCTGTTTTACATAGTAGAATCATGCATGTATTATTGCATGTTGACTACATCTACCTCACCTTAATTGGCTTATGTCTCACAATAACAGCATCTGGAGCACTGTGTTGTATTAAGCATTCACAAATAACTTCTTTTAATGATTTTCCTCGCAGGGTAATTCTGTCTTCTGCTCTTTTTACCGTTTACTTCCGTCAAAACATTGTCTTTCCTCTGTAATCAGTCTTTCTCTCTTGCAAGTCTTTACCCACACCTATTTTCACCATCCTTCTTCTTCATACCCCAATCTTTTTTACAGATACTTACATCCCTATTTACTTCCTGTTCTCATGTTCACATCCTTCTCCACTTTTAGCAAAGCACAGACGCTCTTAGTGAGCACAGGCTGCAGCCAGAGACTCAGTGATTGATACATCTCTCCCTGCCAGTGACAGGGGCCTCCTCAGCTCCAATCACAGCACAGGATTGGCCAACACTCCTGCTGGTGTTATGCACAGCCACAGTTGGCTTCTCTGTGGTTTAATAAAAACCAGGGAGTGAATGAAACCTGAGCCAGTAATGTAAAACGTTTTATTTGTATAGTCAGATCCAGAATATCCACTCACAATCTTGAACTGCATGGTTGATGTTGATGAGTGTGCAATCATTTATTTGATGGGGCATCATTAATAAGGCAACACAAAGAACCCACGCTTTCCATAGCAAGCAAGTCTGTACCAGAACAATTGCCATGCATACATAAAGTGGCATGTTAACCAAAAGCCCCCTGCTCTGCCACACAATTATAGGCTTTTTGGGAAGTTTAATAAGCCCCTATCCGAGTTGCCCACATGCCTTATCGCTGCCAATAGAAAAATATCCATTTGGCCTCTGACATCTTCAGAATGATGAGCCCTTGACATTTATGAGCACATCCCTATTCTTTACCCCACATCCTGCTCTGCCACCCACTCATCTCCCATCCTGACTTTTTGCATCTGTTTCCACACCATTTGTTTTCTTCCCCTTGTATGCTGTGAGGGCCAAAATCATTGGCCGTGCAGCCAGTTAAGCCAAGGGTCTCAAGCGGTGGGGTGCCTCTTATCTGGATCCGCTTTAGAGAGGGGGGTTAATAATATGTTTGAGAGTATTCTCTAGCAACAGGACCTGGCAGGGCCTTGTCGACTGATCAGTGTTGCTGAGGGCGGGGTTGGGGCGGGGTGAAATGGGCATAAGCACGGGCCGGGAAGCAGCATTTACATTCTTTTGTGCCAAGAGCTGATATGTCATTACCAGCCTGCCAACATGGTGGGATCAGTTTGCGTGTTGTTCCTTTTCTGATCACTGCCATCTCATGAGACTGCTGCCTTGCAGGAAGGGCCAAGGACATTGGCAACAGAATCCCCCAGCAGGCACGATTTACTGGTGTGCACATGTGTATGTACCCATCGCAGTGATTTGGTAGCAGTTATATAATTATGAATCATACCAGACTCAAGCTTTCAGTTCTATTGAAGCGTGGTCTTTCATTCCCTTCCTCTTATGTGTCACCCATTTTGTCCCTCTGTCCTGAAAAAAGTCATAAAAATAGTCTCCGGTATTTTGGATACAACTTCACAAGCTCTGTGTCATTGTCAGTTTGTCAAATCAGGTCTCATTGTTTATATGTGACAGCAGCAGCTTTGAGCTGTTGCCTTCAGGGCGGAGTCTCTTCAAATGAAAATATACACACTCATACACACACACACACACACACACACACACACACACACACACACACACACACACACACACACCACACACACACTCACACACACACACGCTTTTGCTCAGTCACCCTCTGTCTCGCTCAGCTCCTTTGCTTGTGCAATGACGCACAGAGCAGAGTGCCAAGAATAGAACAGTTCAGTTGCATTCTCCCACAGTCCTTCCAGGATTAATGGACTCAATTGGGCAAAAACAATCACATTATGTATTTCACGATAGTTAGCTAGCTCTATTTTTACAAGAGTGGTACTCGTAAGGCTTGCAAAAAACCAAGAGCTTATTGAAACGTGTGATGAAGACAGACAGCATGAGGTATACAGTTCTTTAGTTCTAATTGATCCTTTATTTTTCTTACAAAACTAGTTTCTTTTATTTTATATTTTTCCTATTGCTATAAATGCCAATAACACTTTCAGGCTTCTGAGTTGGCGCCCAACTGTTGAACATTAGGTGAAAATGGGCCAATCACTTCAAAATCAGTTCATATAGCTCTAGAGTTGTAGCCACTTAAATAGTTTTTTGGAGTAGCAGTCATTTTCCAGCGCTCAGTGGGTGGGAAAAAGAATGGGCACTTTGTATAGCTAGCTGACAACCTATATGTCCATTAACAATAGCCATAGAGAAGTTGCCATAAAAAAGAAAAAATATTGTTATAGACCCTCCACAACTCATATGAATGAATCTAGAGTTAAGTAGAGCTTTCATGTTAAAGGAAAATTATGCAAGTATAATATTCCACTTGGTTGGGTCAACGCTAAATGATATTCAACCCTTTTTAAGCCTCTCAGCCGAGTACAGGTTGTTGAACTATCTAAAATAATATATGATACAAATAAATTATCTTGCTTCTCCTCAATATTTCATTAATGTTTAAGGACCTCAACCATGTTCTACTTGATATCCCCTCAGGTGTCAAAACAAGCCATCGACAAGCCTCAGTAATGTGAGATTAATTTTTCGGCAGGAGCTTAAACATTTTGGAAGCACAAAGGGTCATGGTTCGTTAAAGTCTAATAAAATCCCTCAGACAAGATGGAAGAGCACTGAGAGGACATGTTGGGTGAGAAGGGTCGGGGGGGTGAGAGGAAGGCAAGCTGGCATCGACATGTTGAGTCTCATTATACCAAGGGGAGCGTTAGGACAGGGTTTATTATTACCCTGTGACATTAATGAATCCCCAAAGTCAAAGTCAGATATTCAATTTGAGTCATTTTAATTAAGTAATTCAATGAAGATGTAAGCAGAACTATATGTAGTTTGACAGAGAAGTTAAACATTTGGTCCTAAAGCAGGACATTCAGGGTTCTCAGGTTCATACTCGATTTAAAATGGCAGGTTACTGGTTATCTAAATAACTACTTTTTTCTTGATCATAGCGAACTATTTGTAATAAGAAGAGTAAGTTGAATGTGTTTACATTTTTATTATTTTCCGTGACATGGAGTGTTTTGCCTTATAATGGACAAACATATTTAAATGAGCCATATTATACTCATTTTCAGATTTATATTAGTATTGGGTGCCTCTTCTTTGACATGTCTCCATGCTTTAATGTTCAAAAAGCTCTTTATTTTTCTCATACTGCCTGTGCTGCAGCACCTCTTTTCACCCTCTGTCTGAAACCAGAGCCCAGTCTGCTCTGATTGGTTAGCTGGCCGGCTCTGTTGTGATTGGTCAACCACTTAGAGATGTACTGCCCTAAGGCCACATACAATGTGTTGGAGCGCTAGCCAATAGAAGTGCGAGCGTTACATACTGTAGTGATGTCGCTTTGTTACGGAAGTGTCCAATGGAGGCGTTTCAGGCAAGGTGGAGGAGTGTGTGGGAGAGAAACTCCCTCTTGAGGGAACACATGGATTTTAGCCTTTACAGACTATTTACATGCACAACAACCTATAACACACTATAGGAAAGGGAACACCCCAAAAAGCATAGAAGGGCCCCTTTAAAATGCTACGTCCTTTGACCAGCTTCCATCTTTTAATCTTTCTTTTTTTAGGTATCCAGAACTTGGTGTGATTGATCACAAGCACAAGCAGGGAATTGTTTTCATGCCTTGCACAAACATCTGAAATGAAAAGGTTTCGGGAAGGGATCTGGTATTGCACCATGTCTTTGAAAGACTAAACAGAAGGTGGTTTTCTACATCAAAGTACGAACACAAAAGCTGAAATGTCGTGTGTGTTTGTTTGGTACTCGCCTCAGAACTTGTAAAGAGCAACCTATTACTTCCCCTAAAAGGGTAATTTTACACTCACTATCACAAAGGCTAGGATGCTGCTGCTACAGTGCCTTCTGTTTGAGTTTGATATTTGAATAAGTGTTAGATCATAGTGCTTGTTCTACCTTTGACATATGAAGAAAAACATTGCTGTGACATCACTGATTGTGTGGTGGGAAAACAAAGCTTAACATGCTTAGGAGTGTCTCCCCTTTGAGAGCGGAGCATCAGCAGTTTTTCTGATCTAATTCATTTTCATTTTACACATGGTTAACTTCATACTCTATATTGCTTTGCTGATCATATTTCCCTCAGTGTCAAATAATGCATACTTGTTATGTTGTCTCCTTCCAATAAAAAACAGTTGGATACTTCAGTCTAAAACTATTGGTATTGATTTCCAACACCCCAAAACCGACATGAAAACTACTGCTCATTGATTTAGTATACAGTAGGGTTATTGCAGCACCTTTTTCTTTTTTCATATTGGAATGTTTGAGCAAAACTCTCATGCATCATGATGTTTATCCATCACAATACCCCC
This sequence comes from Gymnodraco acuticeps, assembly GCF_902827175.1. Classification (NCBI taxonomy): domain Eukaryota; kingdom Metazoa; phylum Chordata; class Actinopteri; order Perciformes; family Bathydraconidae; genus Gymnodraco; species Gymnodraco acuticeps. The sequence goes on from NW_022990990.1 coordinate 1,750,690, forward strand.
ACTAGTTTGCTTTCTTGGGCTGTTTCTCCTGCACAGACGTGGCAGATCTGGCGGGGCTGGACAGAGCTGGCAGCCTGCCCGTGTTTCTTAGTTAAAGGGCAGTGTGTGCATAATGCTGGCGCGGCGGAGTATCAGGGTCTATAATCTCTTCTGGAGCAGTGTCATCATGGCGGGGTCAGAGTCCCCTCTCCCCGGCACGGAGGGAGAAGGAGAGCGGAGTGGCGTTGGCAGCCTGGACATCGTATGCTCAGTGGAGCTGCAGGCCAGCTAGGCACAAGCAGTGCTTGAATTGGAATGAAAAAGGTGCCAGTACTCTAAAATCAGCAACTTTTTCAAGTCAATTTTATATATACAGCCCACAAACAAGAATTTGGCTACTATAATGCTGGTGGGTTTGTCTCTTTACTACTGTATATTTTAGAAAGGTTCACTGTACTTAACATTTTTTATGATAGGCAGCGGATATGGCTAAAGCTCAGTAAGGTCAATATTAACTGAAAATATAGCAATCAAAGTCTAGATCTTCTGCTGAAGACACATGAAGCAGAGACCTTTCAGGTGAGAGCCCCTCTGGTGGTGTTCAACATTAATGACAAGGAAACAAAGCTCTGGTCAGAAGCATTTTTTATAAAAAGCTTTAACAAAATTAAGTATTTCTGTACATTTTGAATGCAATCTAACTTTCCCAACTCAGAAAACGAAAAAGTGCCAAAAGTCTTCTCACATGGCTGAGCTGCTTTGCAATATACTTCACCACTGAATAATACAAATATGTATAAAGTAAACTATGATGCAATCTAACTTTCCAACTCAGAAAAATGATAAAGAGCATGAACAAAGAACATGTAAAAACAAATGCAAAATTTGCACAATCTAAAATGAGAAACTGTAACTGCAAGTAACAAAGTCTGAGCCATGGTAAAGAGTTACATTGAACACCAAGCTGATCAGATAACTCCCTGGTTGGTCTGAAGTCCTTCTATCTCCAGGATCTGTACAAATCGGCACATTATGCCAAAAGTCTTCTCACTGGGTGAGCTGCTTTGCAATATACTTCACATTGTTAGAAAAGGCTCCAGAAGGCCTTGGAGACATCAGTATCAGGGGCTGGAGCTGGACAGGCTCTTTCATCAGCACTTCTCCTTCCCTTTGCCAGCCAGGACCTCACATACTGTTCCGGATTGAACTGTCCTAGTGATGGTCCATTACATTTAATGAAAACCAGGCTGGACAGTCGGCTGACAGAGAGAGCATTCCTTTTTGCAGTAAGGATATCGTTCATGCAGCTGAATGCCCGCTCACACTCACTAGTGGAGACAGCGATGGTTCGGACTGCTTTCAGTAGAGGCTCCATGGCAGCAGGTGTACGGGATGCCCTGGTTTCCTTGTATTCGCGAAAGCCCTGAACAGTCTCTCTTCTGTCCACTTTCAGCACTTCGCACAAACGTAGCACCTCTACGTCCCCATACTGTATGTCTAACTCCTCTTCAGGCCAACTTCCAGGATGGATAACTTTCATGTCCTGGATTAGCTGATTGTCCCGGGCCTCCCGGCCATGTAATGGGATTTCTCTTGTGCTGACATGAGAGGAGGTTGTGGAAGTCATTCTGTGTCTCAGATTCTCTACCATACTGCGGAAAAACTGACCTGCATGAATCTGTACAAGCCTGCCATTCTCACGCAGGGCAACACCCTTGAAGGACTTCTCAGCTAGAGCTGTATGAACTGTAGTCATGTGTGGGCCAGGCATGGTGACCATGGATTCAAAAACTCGTATTTCTCGAGTTAAGAGCCTATCTGCTGTAGGCAGTGTCATCTCTCTTTTTTGGAGTTGCCGAGAGAGGTCGCTGAGCTCTGTGAGCGCATCGTACATCAGTCCCAGATTGCTGACAAACGTTGCAGATGTGAGCACATCATCCAGGCCCTTGTACTTTGCTCTGTCTCTGGAATCCCTGCTCGTGTCGTTTGCAGCATTTGTGAAGTGATCATGAAGCCCTCGGTAGTTTTCCCAGACTGCTCTGACGCTCCTTTCACTTGAAGCCACCCAGCGGATGGACAAAACACGCCCTATCACCAGGAGACGCTGTCCGACTGCTTGCGCACACTGCGCTAACTGCCTCTGATTTTTGGGGGAGGCATGGAACAAGGAATAGAGTTTGTCAAAAAAGATCTGGAAATGATTGAGCCCTGAGACCTCCTTGACCACATCCCCAACTGCCAGCTCTAGACGATGATTGGAGCAGTGCCACACAAACAGGCTTGGGAATTTACTACACAACTGGGTAGCAACGCCTGTTCTCTTCCCTAGCATGACTGAAGCCCCATCACATGCAAAAGAAACGAAACACTGACCTAAAAAGTCCTCGTTAAAATCTCTTCCAAGACACTCCATTAACGCCTTTGTGATGTCATCAGCCGTTGTTCCATCCAACTCGATCAGCTCCCAAAAAACGTTTCGGGCTCAGCATCAGCTAATGCTGAGCGTAGACACACAACAAGCACCGTTTTACCACTAATAGTGGTAGATTCATCGACCAAAACACAGAGTTTTCTTTGGTTTTCTGTAATGTCTTTTGCCATTTTTTTCTTCAGCTCATGAGCTATGTGGTCGATGATTTCGCCACAGGTTTTATTGGAGTGCAAAACCCTGCCCACGTTCAGCCCATTCAGTTTTCTGTACATTCAAATCAATTGGCAAGTCTGTGAATGGCCGGCTATGTTTGCCAATTTTATATGCCGTTCGAAAAACTCTGATAGTGGTGTCTAATTCAGATTTATGCATAGACTGCACTTGATGTTGAATAGTTTCACGTGAAGCAGATGTAAGGATGTCAGCAGCTTTTACATGGGCTTGTGATTCTTTATGTTCTTTGATTTTTTTTCTCAGGCTAGCTTGTTGTTTGCCCTTGTCAACACCGAAATGAGACACTGCACACTCACCCCATTCAGTTGACAGTTTCAGTCCTTGTCCAGTGTGTATTCCCAAAGATTTGACATCTCTGCATATCCGACATCCTAGCTTCTTATCTTTAAGAAGGAGCCATGCATTGGTCTTGCAAAAATATTGCACCTGGTCCGTTGTCCAGCAGTCAGGTGCATCGCTTTGCCCGGTGTTGGTGGTGGCAGTTGCGCCAGCAGCAGCTAACGTTAGAGGCTCTGGAGGAGGCGGCGGAGCTAGTGCTAATGCTAATGCACTAGAACTTGGAGCAGGAGGATCAATCAAAGAAAGCTCCCCATCAGACACAATTTCCAACACAGGCACAGCATTCTCTGTATTTGAAGTTTCTTCCGGCGTCAACCGCTGTCTTTTTGCACTTTTATTAATCCAAGCTAACATTTTAGAAATGCTAATTTGTGACGTGACTTGCTTTCCTTCTCTCGGGGGCGTGCCTGCTCTGTTCTATCACTCTACATAGCCACCCACTGGGTGGGAGTTGCACTGCATAAACACAACACACGTGCATCTAGGTATGTAAATTGTAAAGCATTAAAACATGGTTTTACTAACAATTTTCTGTATGTTGTTACTTCGGCATTATTATTATTATTATTTTGAAACGTGTATCACTATTAAATCATGGTCAAATAGGTTAATTTTGACATAGTCGTTTCCACCACAGTATTTACATGGAGAAGATAAGCCCCGCCCCCTCTCCAGCACGTTCTGTTTGAATGACAGGAGTAAACAGCTGACAGCCGCTGTGAAACTCCAGCGGTTAGAGGGATGAGAATGTCCGTTCGGCACCTCATGACGCATCTACTGAGTACCGGGCGGCTGTATGTATAATAAGAACGGCGGGAGAGTGTTGAGTACTGGCACGGTGCATGAGTACCGGTGTACCGCCAGCATGCCGGTACTGAGCAAGAAGTGCCGGTACTCCATGGGTCAGAACCAGAAGTGCCGGTACTGCGTACCGGTGAGTACCGGCCCAATTCCAGCACTGGGCACAAGGACAAATGAAATATTGCAGCACACATTAGCATTTTTATTCTGGCATAGCATTTAGTGTTAGGAAATTAGGCGTATTTGCCCTATGCAAGTGATTGGTGTGGCGGAATTAGCATATCGACTTTGTGTGCATCAGTTCTCCACACAGCACATTTGCACAGTGACTCTTTAAAGATGTCCTATCATGCAAAATGCACTTGTTGATGTCTTTTAACCCTCCTGTTGTCTTCGGGTGAAATCTGACCGATTTACTACTTTCATCAATCATAACTTTTTAGTTTTACATTCGATTGCATTAAGGCTTTATGATATCCTTCACAGTAGACATTTGAACATACAAAATGGCTGATCACCACTTTCATTGAATTTTGGATGATTTAGTCAACTTTGTAACACCCATGGTGTTCCCGGTCAAAAATGACCGCCGTAAAGGAATTAGCCATCCGGATCAGATAAAACACACACACACACACACACACACCCACACATGGATCACACGCAATACATGTTCAGTGTCTATTCTTTGTATATTTACTGCAGTGTTTCATGTACAGTATACCAGTAGTCTGATACAACATGTACAGTTTGAAAGGTTGTTAAATGAAATTTGGTGATGATTAATGGTTTTTGTGTTAATGTATAGCAGTTAAAACAGGACCGGTCAAATTTGACCGCGAACAACAAAGTAAGGGGGGGAAAACGAGGACAATAGGAGGGTTACATATCAATATGTGTCCCCGGTGTGTCAGTAGACTCACAAAGTGTCCGAAAATACAACCCTCTCTCTTTTCCTCCGTACCCAAATCTCTAAAAACGGGGGTTCAACGGAGCTGATCCAGATTTGCATCCGATATGACGTAGGCTAATATCTGAAATGTGGGCTGGCTTTACGCCCACGGCCCTATCAGAAACGTTGCTGTATCAGAAACAATTTGCGATGTTTTGGAAGTAATATGGTCTTTGTTTACATTAGCAAGCATTGCTAACACTCAGAGCTAACACTGTACTTGAGAGAGTATGTGTAAAAAAAGCTGGAAATAATAAGGAACTCACCTTGTGGTAAACCCATGAGAGAAAAAATAATTGAGCACCATACTGTTTCAGAAATAATCCTTGAAGTGGTTGGAACATAATATGGCGTTTAATCGTGGCAGGGTTTAGCTGAGTATCTGGGTAGAATTGTCCTGCATGAGCTCTCGTCTCTGCTCTTTTTCTTTTTTTTAAGCTACGTACCCAGAATCAGCACTTCTCTAACAGGGCTGAAATAGAGGGCTACTGTATGAGGCATGGCTAGAATGGGTGATCTGTTTTGTATGTTGAGCAAAAAACGTCGTAGACATGTTTTTTATATATCTGAGACCTATGATATATGCCTAAAGATAGTATAATAGGAGACCTTTAATAATAACCATTGACTTTCTTCTTTCTGGAAAGTCTTATTTGGGGCTAAGCTAAATGCTAATCCATTGCACTGTTTAGTGTGGCATTGAAAAGGCTTCTGTTACATAGCTTACTCTTGCACTTACCTCAGCGCAACCTAGGAGGTGTTCTGGAAATAGAACTGCAACAACTGCAGATGTTTTAACAATGTTGAGGATCCAGCCCCTGCGGTTGCCTTATTTGTGTTTTCTCTTCTTCAGATGATTGAGCCAATAAGCTGATGGTGCACTCCACCTGGCAGGAGGAAATGAACACAGAGGCAGTCTTCAACAGATGCTCATGTACTCCAAAAAACTCCCCTTTTGTTTTTTGCAAGTCAACAATTTGCGATCGCTGCTTGTGTTTATTCTCACTCTTACTCGTCTTTTTCCTCCCTGACATAGCTTGCTTCTTAAAATATTCATCTCCTTTTTCTCGCTGTTACTTCTGAACTAACTTTCTGTCAGAAGAACCATTTTAGAGCAGTTTTATTCTCTCTCCCTCTTCTGTGTGGACTGCTGTGTTTGCCCCTGCAGACTCCAGCTTCATGTTGTTGTTATCTGGGTCAGTCTGCAAGGAGTTACTCCTCATCTTTTGATCCCCCCCCCCCCTCAAAATCTTTATTTAGCACTACACCAGTAGCAGGGGTTGTCCTCTTTCATTGTGCTACGTGACATGAATATTGCAAACAGTAGGGTTTATAATGCGGGAAATGAATTAGTGCTATTTCTTCACCTAAAAAGAGGCTCTCAGTCTCTGTCACACATGCATGTGCACCTGATTTCCTCCACTTCCTTTCTCTTTCCCGCTCTCTCTTTCCCTTTTTCTTCAGCCTCAGCATTACAATGAATGATGAATGTTTTATTATATTATTTCCATGTTCCCCTACTTGCCAGGAGGCGTTTCGCTGGTGCCTTTGTGACATTCCCCTAGGGTTTGACAGAGGATTGAAGCACAGCAGAGAAGATTAGCGCTTGCATGTTTTGTATTATTCCTTTAAACCCCAGAAGGTGAATGTGGAAGGTCACCATTGTATACTGTATACTATAAAGTGCGCCTGCCATTGTCATGGATTAGGCCTGTCCAATGGAATTATAATGGCTGCCACAGTGTAACATACTAGGAGAGGTTTGTGATAACTAAACATAGAAAATATAGCCATAAGGTTATATTATGACATTCAATAGTGTTAGTCATGCTGCTTTTCATGTTGAATATAGAATTGGTGCTTCATTGAAGAGTTCATTGCTTAAAGCCTTAATGGCATTTCAATCAAGGGAATTGGAAGCTGATTAAAAAACGGTTTTATCATCATGCCTTGTAATAATTTAAAACCCATGCAGATTTCCGGGATTACCTTAATGAGAGGTCAAACCTCAAGGTCAAACAATTTGAGATTAATCCCACACCGTTTCAGCTTCACCTACATTGTAAACGATCAAAGCTGACTCCCATCCAACGTCCTCAGCACGGGGGTGTGGGGTGAAGCTGTCCGATTGAGTGTGCTTATCTGAAATGCTTTTTTTGTTGTTTTTTTTACTCCAACACCTCCTCCTTTATTGCCTGATTGCTTCGCCTCTCGTGATAGATTTCTGTGTAGCGTCAATATTTTAGTCAGAGATTAATTTCACCGCTGATTCTAAGCATTGGAAAGCTCTCAGCAATCAGATAACATTTATAAAGCCATGCTTGACCCTGGACGTGATGGATGAAGGGAGAGAGACAGCGAGGGCAGGAGAGCTAGGGGGGAACATTATTGAGTCTCGCAGCTCATCACATTCACCTCAGACCTTTTCAATCTAATGGGATCCTCATCCTCCGGTTTGACTGAATGACCCGCACGTCCATGTTAACTCATTACAGCCCCATTTCCAACCTGTCTGGCCCTAATGTTCTTGCTAAGCAGATCCTGTGCACCCCTCCCCTTCTATTTCACCTCTGTTTCATATTAAAGCATAATGTTGACTTCTCTCGCTTTCACGGCAGCATACGGACAACATCAAGGTAATCCTTTGCTAAGACTGCACGGTCAATCATATTAAATCCTAATACTTTCAAGGTGACCCCAGGCATGGATTCACTGGGCATATGGTTCCGTTTTAAGCCTTGAAACAGCAACGTGCCTTAGCAGAGACTGGGGGGGCTTTTATCTTTTTATTCAATTAACATTGATACAATTTATATGAACATAGAGCTGAAGATCATTGTGAATATTCCTTTTTCTCTTCCTCCCTCTGACTGATTGTAAAAAACACCTGGCCCTGTAACTGCCCTTTATACCCCTTTTGTCAAAAACAATTCCCAAATGAAGTAGATGTTGGATTAATTCACAGATCACACAATGTGTCAGCTGAAAAAAACTGGATGCCAATAAATGAACACATCCTTCCAGCTACTACCAGTTTCAATGAGTTGGCTTTGAAATTGAGATTTTCCTCATTTAGGGCTTTATATGTCCACCTGGATTGGAATAAATGGGATTTCAAAGAGACCTACAGTATTAGGGCAAGAGAGTGCATATCCAAACAAGCTAGAAAAACATTCCCCCTGTTATCATTCAGTCATTATGTTTTACATGTTGTGGTTGCACTTATCCAAACTAAATTGCTATATAGCATTGCTAAGAAATATTGATTGCAGAGGCACCTAAACATCATTTAGTTTAGACAATTGTGTTCCAGGGACTAGTCCGTATTGTGAATTGTGGGGTCTTTATTCCATCGTGGTGTGGATGATTGAGGTGTTATTCTGTAAACAGTGCTGTTGAGTGCCTTCCTTGGCTGTGACTAAGATGATAGGGTGTTGCAGAACGTGCTGTACTCTCGCTGTATTTATTGATCTCCGAAGATGATTTATGCTCATTCGGCCTTATGAATCGCAACACTTGAACATGCACAGCCTTTCAGGTCTGTAAATGAGTTCTGCTGTCAGAAGCCAGCAAGCGGGGAAAAAAAGGCTTTGTGTTATTCTCCTTTCACAGTGAGTCAGTTTGAATGTTGCTGGGCAAATTGTGTTACCGGGCTTCATTATATGTGTTACATTTATTTCATAGCATTCATTGTCTACTTCTGAAAATATAAAACTTGTTGTATTTGTTAGGCAAACAAGGCTTATAGATACTCAATGTCATCTGTGTACAACACAATTCCATTTTATAGAAATTCTTAATAAGAACACTTATTTGACATTTAGTTTGTTGCACCTATAAAAAAGCACTTCAGAGATCCATGTAAGTCTTTATTGTGTGGCTGGCAACACTGCAGTGGCACTGCGACATCAGCCAACAACATGAACAGATATGGACAGTAGTGAATCAATACTCAGTTGGATCCATCAGAATGCTGTCCCACTTGTAAATCGATCAATGGCCTAAAAAGGGCCGTGACAGAGAGCTTGTACAACAATTGCCTCCACTTTCAATAGAATGGCCAATCATTCAGATTCCTGCAGATGGAAGCAGTGACCATTGAAATGATAGCATTTGTTGTCCCATCAAACAAAGGAATTGAGTTGAGAAGCTAAAAAAAATCATTATTCTCAAATATTGATGCGCAGCGGACAAATAGGACAGAGGTTAGGATTTCACACCATCTCACATCACACAGGTCTGTGGACGCTGTATTGATCTGTTTTCCTGTGCTGCCCGTTTGTTAAATGTGAATACCTGCTGATGACAGCTGGGCTCACTTGTATCCTAGACTGCATCATTTCCATTGTGCTGCCACAGATGATTGCAGTGTGAACTTGGCATAGCTGGAAAGTCTGCTGAAAGCCAGAAGTTACTGCAGAAACACTCATTATTTTTACTTAGAAGCATAATCCTGTTTATCATATGTTCCCGCTGAGCAGAAAGCTTTTGTCCATCTATTTCTTAAAATCAATAAAGATAAGACAGAAGCGATATTCAAAATGACCCAAATACAGAATAGTCGAGTCGGGGGGGAAATAAATGTTTACGCATTGAGATACTTTCTATCAAACATTTTTACTTTATTTCTGAACTTTTGCCACTTCAGTTCCAAAAACTCCTACACTTTTTGATAATATTTAAAGCCAACATTTTGGTGCTGGTCCCAAAACGGAAATCTTCTGGAATTAAATGTAAAAACTCCCACCAGAAGCTACTGTGATGAGTGTTAAAATCATTAATTCGTTTCTGCTGTGCGCTGCCTCCAGAACTAATGCAGGATGATAAAGCATAAATGCTTAATATGGGGACAATAAAAATAGCTACATCTGCACGTAGCCCTGTAATTCTTTGAAAACGATATAGCAATATGAGTTGTGAGTGATTGCATACGTGCACTGAAGTTAAGTCTATAGGATTCTCATGAGCCCTTTTAATCATGTCCACACACACACACTAACTAAATAATCTACAGCAGCAAGCAGATGACTGATTGGCCGACCCATCTCCACATCAGGCTTAAACAACAGCACATAACTCAAAAAGCTCATACACACTGCCTAAATAGCTGATTTGCATGTCCTTGATGCATTAGACTACCATTAATGATTTCTGCCCCATGGTGATTTAGGTAGCTGAAAGAGTGATGACTCATCTCACTGTGTTATGATTTATGAACTAGTTGCATTCAGATCAGAACATTGTTTGGCACTTACCATATGTTGATATATTTTAATGCAATGTAATTTAAGTAAGGAATTGTGTTTGAAATGCCTGGGGGATATTATAAGAGGCTCATAATTGTATATTGCTGATATTTCATTGTGTATTGTACTCCCCAATGTTATTTATGCTCCCAGATTCAAGTTTGCCTTCCCTTAAGTGGCTTGAATGAATCACAGAGGCCAATAATGCCCCATGGTTGCGGCAAAAACACAAAAAGCTTTGGAATCACACCGTTGGCAGGGAAACTACTACCACTGTGTCTGTGCCGCTGCTCCCCTCTCACTCTCCAACACTAAGATTGATGGGTTCATTTAACATTAGCCTCCAGCACCACAAAGAGGATAAGCACCTGGGCTCTAAAAATACCTCCTTTTCAGATCATGTGAGGAAGAGAGAATCAGATGAGTGAAATTACACTTCAAATGGAGCCCCATTCATATTGTTGGGTGCTTCTTGCCAGGGATCCAGTGTGTTCACAGGAACGGCTTGCTACTGAAATATTGATATTCATATGGAAATGCTACCCTTTATCAACATAATAACATAAACAAATTGGGTATTTGATTTGAGTCCAAGGATTGAGGCGGTAGGGCACTTTTGGCAAGCTTACTGGTGAACAGCTGTGTGTCTCAGCCCAGCGTGCCGCCTGAATACAGCTTCAGCTGTACTTTTGTCTATAAGAGAATATGTACATGTGTTCGTGGGTTCCTGTGGGGGTGAGGGAAGTGTGATTATATATCTATAAGCTCGTTGTCATAGTAACAGCACCAGTTAGGGCTTATTCATTTCTTTCTTTCTTTTATAGTCTAAGAAAAACAGCCCCTGGGAATCAAAAGCCAACAATTAACTCAGCTGGCTCAGCCATTTAACGTTTGTATAATGGTATGTTATTGAAAAACAAGGTTAAAAAATATCCATAGTTCATACCGTATTTTGTCATGAAAAAGATTTGCAGATAGTCCTTCTCTAATATCAATGAATTAACTTTAAAAGTGCGTGCATGCAAACCAAAATGTGTGTCATTCAATTCAACAAGTAGACACTTTTATCCTCAATAACCCTTTTATCACTCATTCCACTAGAGATGAGGTAGCCGTTAAAGGTCACACACTTCAAATAGATCCTACCTAGTATGGGCAAATGGTGGCACAAGAGAGACGACAATGGTATAATGAGTCTAGTGTCAATCCTTCAAAGAGCATGTTTTTATCTTTTTATGGAGATATTATTCAGAAGCCGCGCCCCCTCTCATCACTCAGTGCTTCTCTCCATGTAAGTGGGATGGAAAGAATGGGGATGTGGTCAGTCAGTCATGTCTAAGAAGACCTTGGAGGAACATGAGCTTTGCCGCAGGGACCTGACAGTACGGGGCTGAAAGATTGGTTCGCCCAGCAGACAAGCGCAGGCAACAACAAAAAAAAGCAAGACACCATGACCACACCTGGGACATTAAATCACATTGGAATATCATTCGGTTGATTCCTCCTGGGGACAAGCGCTAATAGTTCCATTTCACACTGAACAACTTGGGGGGAGAGTAGATCACATCAAGGTAAAATCAGAGTGGGTAAGAGCATGCCATGTGAATTACTGAAGATGCATTCCATGAGAACGATAAGTAGAAAAGCAGCTACACATGGCAGTGACACGATACATGAGCAGTCACATTGACTTTAGGGATACATTGGAATAGTGGAGAGGTTTCATAACCAACCCTAATATTTTACATGATCACTTATTTGGCAATCATTTGTATGCCTTCACTTCTTATTTCAACATTTTCTCTATTTGTCTTTCCCACTGATTCTCGTTTTCTTGGGACTTCTTGATCAAATGTCTTTATATTTGGCAAAAACATTCACATGGATTCAAGGATGAATAGTGTTGTAATCAAGACAACCTTAACCGAGACCAAGTCATGACCAAACCAGAGTGTACCAAGACCAAGACTTTAAGAGGTCGAGACCGAGTCAAGACCAAGGCAGGGCGAGACAGAATCAAGAGCGGAAACAGACTAGTGTGAATCCAACACTACATATTACACTTACAATCAAATGTGGAAGACACCATAGTCAATATGATTTGAAAGCTCCACATCATCATAAAAAGACCCACATACAAAGTAAGATATCAATTCAACCTCATCATATTTATTCAAAAGGTTATTATTTTTATTTAAAAACAGTAAATTATTAAAATCTTAACCCTCCTGTTGTCTTCGGGTGAAATCTGACCGATTTACTACTTTCATCAATCATAACTTTTTTGTATTACATTCGATTGCATTAAGGCTTTATGATATCCTTCACAGTAGACATTTGAACATATGAAATTGCTGATCACCACTTTCATTGAATTTTGGATGATTTAGTCAACTTTGTAACACCCATGGTGTTCATCCGGATCAGATTAAACACACACACAAACACACACGTACTCTAGATGTGTCCCCCCCTTATATTCCCATCCCCCCCATGTGAATCACACTTGACACACACAAACACACACACACACAGAACAATTTGACACATTTCCTGCTCGTATGTGCCCATCCCCCCACATGGATCACACCTGGCTCACGCAATACATGTTCAGTGTCTATTCTTTGTATATTTACTGCAGTTTTTCATGTATAGGCCTACCAGTAGTCTGATACAACATGTACAGTTTGAAAGGGTGTTAAATGAAATTTGGTGATGATTAATGGTTTTTGTGTTAATATAATAGCAGTTAAAACAGGACCGGTCAAATTTGACCGCGAACACCAAAGTAAGGGGGGGGAAAACAAAGACAATAGGAGAGTTAATGTAAAATATTGTAATATATATTGCAAGGTATATAGGTCTAAGCAAAAAACAAACAACCAGGAACCACCTTTGTAGCACTAAATATGATTTATTTATATTTATTATTTTAGTTAATAATATTCGCTAAATATCTTTTTGTGAGGGGGAAGAGATTTCTGAGAAGTAAAACAAGAGCTAAAGTGAGATAGCTAGCGATAGCCGTGGTTTTGACCGGTCTTCACATCAAATATTGAGTCCTATAGGTCAGAGACCGAGACAAGACCAAGACCTTTTAAAAAGTGTTCTCAATACCGGTCGGATGAAGTGTTTAGATTTTTGTGATTGAAGGTCGAGATAACAGTGAGCTCACAAAACACGTTTTCTGTCATAATTAAAAAACTCCAATCCTATTTTTGAACATTTCAAACATATATCTACTAGGTAAAAGGATGAAGCAAAGACATTTTGGACGGACACGGTTGTAAAGGAACGCAAGGCTGTAGTTTTAGCTACTGTACAATGTCAGAAATTCATGAAATGTGGTCATGATAATATTTCAGAGCCCATAGTGACCTTTTGAATTCCCAACGTCTAACAATCACGATATGTTATGTCACGAAACCCCTTTTTAAATGTTAATCAACAGACTAGTTTGGAGTTTTCAAAGGGAGATGTGAAATGACACCAGTGACTTTGTAGTCACGCCACCCCGCAGCTTTCTCTGTGTTCCCATCATTCTTGCATACGATCATTCGGCAGCCATCAAACAGGCAGCAGCAGACGCAATCCCATCTGCCCGACGTGAAGGACAAATGACACTGGTGCGCTTGATTCATGTGCCCTCTGGTGAGAGAAGCCCCATGCCGTTCCACCGTTTATCCCCAAATCTTATCTGTGGCATGCGCTCCAGGGGCGCCACTACTTCTTCCACACTCATCGCTCCCTGTGGCATCTAATGTAAGGAAGAGAAGAAGGAGGTTAGATGTACTAATGAGGCTGATTTTAGCATGTTCATTCTAATCCAAGCAAACGCCGCTCTGCATGTCTATCCAACAGCTAAATGACCTGCGTGGAGGTATTAATTGCAATCTCTTAGTTATACATCTTAATTAACCCCCACCTCACCCTGCACCGCTACCAAAATAGCCGCGATAAGATTGAGTTTATGGCTGAAATGTGTCTTTTGTACTGTGGGTGAGCTTGTTTTCAGATTAATTGGAACATGGAGACACCTCATCAAAAATAATAAATATAACAACAGGGAAGAGTCCTCCTCAAGGATTATAATAAAATCCCCACATGAGAATGATTTGCCTTTGATCTTTCCCATTACAAAACAAGCTTTTTTCATCAAACAATGCAACACTGACTTTGTATTCAGTGACAGTGAATTCTTCTGGTTTATGTTCTTGATTATATCATTGTGTAGAATCTGAATAGACTCTTCACCTTCAAAAGTGACTGATCTGATGAAGTTTAAGCCCCAAAACTGAACTAATTACTCTAGTTAGGAGTTGGCAATGCAAACACTTTGGAGATTTGGAGGAAAACCAAAAGGCTGGAGTGATGAAGGATTTCTTAACCCACATGTATTTCTGACACAGACCAGCAAGTAGAGGCCTCCACATTTGGGATGAGACAGCATTATGCCGTGTGATTGCAAAAGAGTTGTTTTTCTCGTGCGTTGTGTAGACAGGTCAAGGCCCCCGTCAAAACACAAAGAGAGAATTGCTATTCAGACTGACAACATGAAGTCCTCTTGACATTTCGGATGGAGCTGTTGTTCCCTGAATGTTTAATCACTCACTCTCACTGTGGCACAACGTAGATGGATAACAGGCGTACATTTTATTGAAACCTCTGTAGTAAGATTAAAGATTAATTGAGTTGTTATGCTTGAAAATAATTAATGAAAATGGCACTGTGGGGCTGAATAACAAGCACCACAAAGTTGTATTTGCTGTCACAAACATAGTACTACATACTGGACTTGTAATTTGTACATATTACATTTATATTTAATTAAATATGCCATTCTTGCAACCTAAATGTAAATAATATCCCACTTTTATATTGTGTAAAAGTGTAATTTAGCCCATCAATGGTGTTTTATTTGTCAGATAGTGTACATATTTTTTCTTCACGTTCAAGTTTTATATTTTCATTCTTTTAGTTGCTATTTTCAGATGTTTATATAGTACAATTGTTTATTTTCTCCTCTTATTTTTATTTCTAAATATGTGCAATACTTGTTTTAAATGCTGCTGCAACGAAAACATTTCCCAATTTGGGATTAATAAAGTATATCTTGTCTTATAAATACCCTTTTCATTGGAATTGACTAATCCCAAATACTACTACTTTCATTATATATATTGACCGTGCTCACGCCAAAGAAAAACATTATTTTTTAAAAAACCTCCTACCTATTTAAAAAGCTTTGGGCTAAACGTTGTAATAACAGGCAAGATAAAACATTCAAAAACTTCAAAATATGAAGCGTTTCTCGAAATGACAAGAAGCACAAAAGCGTTTGAGGCCACTCGTGTTTCACATAACTTGACACTGTGTTGTTTTCTGCAAACGTACATCGACAGTGGGAATTATTTTGATGACTCCCATTGGTGCAGCAAGGTTTCGTGGTTCAACCCATGTTGGTATGAATCATTCCTGCCGTGTCCTTGAGCAAGACAATGAATCTCTTCCAGGGCTGCTTTTGTAAAGCTGAAGTCTTTCTTTGTGCGATCAATAAAGCAACACTGCATTTTTATGAAAATGGCCCAAGGCTTTAACACTGGCAACTTGTTTTCAGCATCAGTTGTTCGGGAACGTTTGCTTGGTCGCTCACATTTCTCTGGTGTTTAACAGCAGTTCAACTCCCCAGCATAAAGGCTTTAATCAATTTCCTCTCTATTGCTTTAGATCTAAAGGAACGCATTAACATGGTGTTGTCAGCCATCATTTTCAAATTTAGAGTTTCGCGAGATGTAAAAAAAAAAATCTAAGAGCAATGTCTGTAAAAATAGATCACTACGTGGGGAGGTTTTCCAATAGCACACAACAAAAAGCGCTGGCAATGTTTTTTGATGTTAGGCCAGTTTTATCACACAGAGCCCTTTAACAAGCATTTTCTGACCCTGAAGGAAGGAAGGTTTTGATTGGAAATTGCTTGTTATTCTCGAGATGTTTTATAAATTAGTTTGAAGTTTTTCAAAAGTGCTTTTCTTTACAGGAGCTTAATCAGTCAAATGTATAATAAAACAGTGTTGTATGAGATAATCATAGTCCTTAATGGTTTAAAAGACTGTACTTTAATGCTGTTTAATGTATGTTGACAGAAATGAATGCATGGACCAGCATAATTGCTTTAATGTACCTCATTAACATTTGGTAGTTATTTGAATGGTTATTATGTCAGCACAGTAGGCAGCTCAAGTGCACTTGTTTCATTTTAGTGAGTAATTCTTTAAGATTCTGCCTGGAAGAAAGCTTTTATTATTCAGGGTGGCCATGATTATTTTCAATGACACCTGAAACCGGAAAAGATGAAATTTGTGACTCCTCTATTTTGAAGAAAGATAAAGAATAATGATGTTTTCTGTAGATAAGGGCCAGAGAATAATAGACATATCTTTTGCACAAAAAGTATTTATCTTCAGGGCTACTTTTCGGTCTGATTTTGAAGTGTCATGTGCTCAAACGTGTAGGTGGGTACGTCAGCGTGATTCTTACCTGTTTTCAGATATGTGAGACTTTCTGTGTTTCTGTATTATGTCTGTAACTCAAGTTTATTGAAGAGATGTCTGTCAGATGTATTGTAGTCTAGCCTCAGGCTATATTCTATACTGTACTCTGAATGGAGGGGTACACTTATACACACATGTAAGAGTGTGTGCAGTGATGTAAAGTAACTGAGTAGATGTACTCAAGTACTGTCATTTTGAGAGACTTGTACTGTACTATTATTTATCATTATATTATTACTATAGTATTTCAATGTTTTGTTAATGTGTACTTTACCACACTACAAACCTGACGTGAATCATGTACTTTTACTCCACTACAGTTATTTAATACCTTTAGTTACTTCACAGATTTGAATGAATGATGTGAAATATAATCACGTCTTAAATCAGACTTTAGTTCCACCTGGAGTAATTCACAAGTATACAAAGTCATTCAAACTAGCTGCACCTTACCAGCTTTGAGAACACTTTAACGCATTAATAATTATAATCAAAAACATATCACATAAATTATTCTGAAATGGACCAATCTGCACAATGAGTACTTCTACGTTTGGTACTTTAAGTATCATTTAATGCCAATACTTTTGTACTTTTACTTGAGTAACATTTTGATTGCAGGACTTTTACTTGTAACAGAGTATTCCTACACTGCTGCTTCTACTTTTACTCAAGTACACAATATGCATACTTCTCCCACGTCTGAGTGTGTGTAGGTGTGGATGTAAAAGCAAAACAGTGTTTTTCTTTGTGTATGTGTTGAAACGTGGTCTCCTTGTCGCCTCAGCAGAGTGTCGCTCCTGCTTACACCCTATTTGATCTCAATCCAAAGTGAGCAGTGCTGGCCCATTCTGCAGCCTCAGTTCCTCTGGTAAATGGCTGGCTGAGTGGCGGTAATTGCCTCCCGCCCTGCCAGTTCACGCTTTGAGCAGCCGCACAGAATGCAGCGCTGAGATTTTGGACCATAGCTCCCGTTGGATCACACCGAGCAAGATAGGGTGTCCCGGCTGCCGCCCCATACCTCACTCTCACAGTCTGAGGATCAGCAGTCTAATACAGGCAGACACCGGACCCCAGACATCTAGCAAGGTCATTTTCCAATAAGACGCAGAGTTAAGAGAGAGATGTTTACTTATTTAAACAGAAAGGTCATTAGCAGGAGACAAAGAAGCTTTGACAAATGAAGTCATGCCCAGTTAATGTTCCATTCTTGGAAAGAGGAGGAGGTAGCTGAAAGAAGATGAAAAAATAAGTGGAAAATTGCTCTAACTCTTGCATTGTATCTTGAGAAATAAACAGAGGTATATAGCTTATATATATTTATATAGTTTTTTATTCACATGCCTCAAACTGCCAGCATATCTCAAACAGCCCTCAGGCGACAACTCATTTGATTTTCTAACAAACATAGTATTCTCAATATATATGACGGTTTGATGCTTTTTTTATGCCATTCCAGCTCAGACATCTGTTTGTATGGATGAACAGATGGGGGAAGAATACTCAAGAGGGTCTTGGCTATTGAGAAAAATGCTTGTGTGACTTCCCTTCCCCCTAACACTTTTGCTTTCTCAGTACATCTTGCCCTGGAGGACACAAGTGCATAACTGGCACATGCTACTCTCCCACCTACAGTGTTACACTGTACCACACACACACTTTTTTTTTAATACATATGCATACACATACATGGCTATACAGTACGCATGGACTCACAGACACAGGCCTCGGGCTAACTCACATGCTAGCTGGTAGCGTACGGTCACGTGTCGGTCAAAGATGCATGAAGGCACATGTGCTTATGTTGCTGTGATTTCTGAATTAATGGAAACAAACAGAAGTGTGTTTTGGCTTGTGGGACAGGGAAAAGACAAGTAGGTGTGCAAAGAAAGATAATTTATTGGTGTACTAAGGCGAGGCATGCAATATCCTGTTAATGTGCAGATCTGCAGCATGGAATTGGCCGCTAACCACATGTCTTAGTGTATAAGAAAGCTGGGTGGAGATGGTGTGTATTTGTGTATGTGTGTATTCACAATGGACATCCCCCTACCAGCAGCTCATCAAAGTAGCATATTAAAATGAGATGACTCAGACTGATGACGCTGTGAGACCCGCTGCTCCAGCAGTGTAGGGAAGGATAACATGTTCGTCTACTTCTTCTCTCTCTCTTCCCTGCTCTCATATTTGGTCAAATGAGGAGAAGACCATGGTGCTATCCGGACGTATACACACACAGAAAAAACAGGAATCCCAACAAAGACCTTGCTTCATGCAGTTCTGAGAATCTGATCTGTATGCTTGTCTAAACTGGTCTAAAGAGGGTACAATGTGCCTTTTTTATAGCTTTCAGTGAAAATTAAGCCAGGTTGTACATTGTTACCATGCTCGGTGAAGTCAAGAGCCGCGTTCTTTTACTTTACCGTACTTAGTTCCCAGCACTTAGTTCCCCTATGGAACTAAGAGCCGACCGCGTTCACACCGGAATAAGTTCCCTGATATTGATATACTTTATTAATCCCCGTGGGGAAATTGTTTCTCTGCATTTGACCCATCCTAGTGTTAGGAGCAGTGGGCTGCCATTTTGAACAGCACCCGGGGAGCAGTGTAGGGAACGGTGCCTTGCTCAGGGACACCTCGGTAGCACTTGGTCTTGCCAGGACTTGAACTGGTGACCTTCCAGTTGCCAAGCCAAGTCCCTATCGACTTCGCCACCACCGCCTGAGGGAAGATTACGCAAATGAGCTGCTGACGTCACTTCATCTTCTTCTGCTTTGGGTTTACTGGCAGGCCCTAAACCACTTCACGGCGTATACTGCCACCCGAAAGTCCCCGAGTTGGCTCCCCGAGTTGGCTTCAGTAGAAGCTGCTGGGACTCCCAGCAGCTTCTACTGAAGCCTTCCGAGTAAATCGCCAGAACGCCGACACCCTCCTCATCTCCTCATCTCCACCGCTCCCATGTTTTATTTTGTGTTGCCATAAGTTAGTCTCTGCGTTTGTGCGCTGGGCGAATGCTAATGCTAATAATTGCTAATGCAAGGATAATAAAATGGCGGCTGTACAAAACATTTCAGAGTTTTACGGGGCGTGGTTTGCAATTCGCCCAGCCAATCAGAACTGGGGCACTTTTTCCCCCCCAGGAGAGTACCACCTCTCAGCAGGCACTACAAATGGGGGTAAAAGTTCCCGGCACTAAGTACTCTTTTTGGTGTGAACGCGACATAAGGGGTACTAACGGAACTAAACGGGAAAAGTACTCCGGTGTGAACGCGCCTCTTGCTGTACAACTACCTATATTCCCAGATGTGAAACTGTAATGGGAAGGGGTTACAACCACTTTACACAAAGACTAGAAACAGAGGAACTTGATAGCCTTGACTAGTTGCATAAATAAACCCCGAAAAATAAATAAAACCTGTCTTAATTATCCTGTAAACTATTCTCTCAGATTGAACAGAGTTTTATTATTGTAGAATTACCAAGCATCTTTCAATGAGAGCATAATTTTTCAGATTTTTCAGCCAGTTGGATCAGTTATAATCAGTCATAATCGTTGATACGCATGAGCTAACGGCCTTGTGTTGCAGCACTATGTTTAATTTTCTAAACTTTTTAAAGACATTACTTACACAATAAACTTTATATTGCATAAAGACAGATGTTTCTAGCAATGCTATTTGGTTTCTACTGCTAGTTACTTGCTGAGCATGGGGACGTATGTCTCGGAACAATCTGTACCTAAATCAGAGTACAACATGGTATGTTCTAATCTACCTTCTGTTAAAGCAAACAGGCATATTCCCTCTAATGTCAGGTTGCCCTTTACAGTAATTGGAACACTCAGCTCTTATTAGAATCTGTTCGAACTCGGAGAGTAATCCATGATTACGTAACAGGCAGCTGCATGGCAGATGTTATGACCTACTAAATTGACTGCTATGGATTTACAGGGATTATTCAATATTAAATCAGATTTGCATGTGTGATCACAGACAGGTGTTAAAGACAAATGGTCTGCCAACCCTGACCCTGAAAGTGATTCATATGTTCGCAGAAACTAAATGGCAGAATGATTTGTGGGGTCATGGGTACGTGGAGATTTTCTCTAAATGATTCAGCTTTTTGGACCAGAATCGTTGTTGAATAACACTGCCAAAAAGACACCAAATTGTTTCACAGATTGTGTGTTAAACCTTTGATGACACTGTGAATCCTCTAACCATCAACAACCTGTCACACTATAATGTTGTCTTGTTAAATCGGCATGCCTGGTAGCATCATGACGGAGGAAAGATGTTTAAACTTTAATAAAATGTATTTTTTCTGATCCACAGTGAAACTAAAGTAAAAAGTATACTTCTCTTGCCGTTTCAAAAGACAAATGTTCTGGTTATAAAGTGTGAAATATGGCAAAAATGATTTAACAAAAGGAATCTCTTTATTTTAAAGAAGAAAACAAGATTGTTTCATGAATTGTAATGTGTTTTATACATTTTCAGCATTATAACCCCCTTCTATAAGAGCTTGACCAACTTTCCCCCGGTTCTTCTGCACAATTCCTATTGCTGTTTAGCCACCAGCAGCAGGAGTTTCTAGGAATGCCATGACATAAATAAATCGTTAATGACCTCAGTGCCTAAGAGGGCTACTAACCACGGCCAAGGACTTACGGTGATAGACACCTCAGCATCGGAGTGAATACAGCCGCACTGATAGTGGCTGAATATATATTGCCCTTGACATGACAAAGAGAGGTGGAGGGCTGAAAGTGGTCACATTGCATAGCATGGAGCAGGGCTTTACTGGCTGACAGGGCATCTGACTGCACCCCAGTGCGGAGGAGGTGAGGGGCAGAGGGTCTACCATCCTTGGGGCATTACACAAGACAGTGGTAGGGGGTCAGCAAAACCAAGCAGCCACCCTCAATAATTAAATCAGTTTCAGTCAATATGTTTTGGCATGAGCGCCTGGGTCTTTTGATCACGACAGTGGACTCCACAACTGGCATCAAAGAGGAGAAATACAGCTGCTTGTTTGACAAAGAGTCAACTCTCTCCACACCAGTTTGAACGTGTGTGCATGTGTTAAAAAGCAAGAAAGCCGCTTCTTTTTTTCTCATTTCAAAGGGAGCCAGCAGTCCATTGCTCTTTATGGAGAGGACAGCTTTTCACCAGAGCTGTGGTCCCTCTGTCAAATTAGATTAAGGGCTGCTTGCTCATTATTGACAGGAGCCGCTTGCAGTAATGACCCATGGTGAGAGAGTCATTTACTTTGATGGTAAGAAACAGGCTACACTGGACATTTCCCGCAGCACATCTGTTTAGGGGAAAAATAGCTCTTTGATGGCCATTAGAATTTTGTGATTTATTCCATATCGCAATACTTGCTCAATGTCTGGCCAACTTTGATTTAAAAAGCGTCTGTCTGATAAGTTTATTCTTTCTTCACTCTCCTTCTGGCCCAACCTTAAGGCAGTTGACAGGGAGGTTGACTTCATAAAGGCCCCTGGGAGTGTGTGTTGGCATTTCATTTGTTTGAGTTGGAAAGATGGCAGAAGTTGCATTTAATTACAGGGTTCCTGTGTCAACTGAGGAGATAAGGGGGTATGTTATGAATGCATGATGCATACAGAATGAGCATAGTTTCCAATTTGAAAACATATCTGACCAATGGGCTGTACTCTACTGCATAGTGTTAGTTTCTGTGCCAGAATGAATTTCTATTACCACACACTGTCTGCAGCTATGTATGCATGTGTGTGCATCCAAGCATTGTGTGCCACCACGTGCATGTTTACATGATCTGTTTGCACACCTGCTCCAATGTTTGTTGTGCATTTCTGATTGTAGAGCATTGCAGGGCCCCAGGGATATGCAGGGCGACCAATCAGCTGCGAGAGAAGCCTTGCACAAAGTGCACTATGTGATTAAAAGCAGCACCTGTACAGGAACTATACTATATACTATATATACACCTCTGATGAGCTATTACACATCGAGAGTGCACTCTTAAAGGTGTCCTATCATGCAAAATGCACTTTTTGACGTTTTTCATTTGATATAAATGTGTCCCCGGTGTGTCCGGGAACTCACAACGTGTCAGAAATAAAACCCTCTCTCTCTTCCTCCGTACCCACATCTCTAAAAACGGGGGTACAACAGAGCTGATCCAGATTTGCGTCCGATATTACGTATTATTGGAAATGTGGGCTGGCTTTACACCCACGGCCCTATCAGAAACGTCGCTAGCAGAAACAATGCGCGACGTGATTTGGACGTAATATGGTCTTTGTTTACATTAGCAAAAAAAAAATCAAGTTTTATTTATACAGCACATTTAAAATGATTTTTGGTCAAGCCAAAGTGCTGTACATGCAATAAAAAACACTTTACTACAATCACAATAAAAGAGAATAATTTACAACAGAAATATTTAAAAAAAACACAGGGAATAGTCAGGTGTCATCAGAGGCGCGAGAAGGTATTTTGAGTGGGGGTGCTGAGGTGCTGGACTCCAGTGAACACTATTACGGGCACTATAGAGCAGTGGTTCCCAAACTTTGTGTGCCCAAGGCACACCAAAGGACAAGTAAAAATCTCAAGGCACACCTATTGTGCAAAATAGCCCTTATATGTTATAAGGGCTATTTTGCACAATGCACAAACAGTTATCACTCATATCATGTAAAATATCTGTAAATGTGCATAATTATTTACTAATGCCAAATAAAATGTGACAAAGACAACTATATTACTCATGAAATATTTATTAACGAAATATTTCAGAAATTAAGGCGAGACACCCCAGGTGAATAGGGTAATTTTTTTAACTTAAAGGTATCAGCTAGAAATTTCTCGTTAATTACTTACAATAAGGCAATTGTCTTTTGTATTACAAGTTTTCTGAAATAGCATGTTTAAATATGCAAATTATCTATTATCTCATTAAATGTGCACATATTTTAACACATTTCAGGAATCGAAATCTGAACTTTGGATATAGCCAGATTCAAAATTCTTGTTTCATTGTGTAGTCATATTAGTATCTAAGGCTTTTACAGAAGGGATATTCGATATCTCTTTTTATCACTCCATAAATCAGAAAATACTATCAACAGCCCTAAAATATCCATTTTCGCCATGTTTTTAGGTATACAATGTTGTATAATTCAGGCTATGAATTATATATGAACAAACCCTTCTGTAAAAGCCTTCATAATATTGATAGGAATATAACTGGAAGGTTTGGTGTATGTACGTGCTACTGAAGTTGAAATTTAAGAGTAGGAGAAAAAACTCATTTTGAGAAAACGACCTTTAAAGATTGCAGTGAGGCGCTAGCTAAACCCTCCTGTTCTTTGGATGACAGCTTGCGCATCGACGCACTCCGTGAAGGTATTTCATGTTCAGGGTCATTTTTTTTTGTATAACCTTGCTTCGTGCAAGTGACAATGTTGTCGTCTTCTCTGTGACGTTTTTTTCGCCGTTCTTTTGCCATTTTGAGATTTCAATTTCTAGCTGAAAGCTAACCAGGAAGTGTTTTAGCACACCACGTGACGCATCTGAACGAATCACGTTGTCAGAAATTGACACCAGCCAATGAGATTTTGTTTCTTGGTTTAAGACCCCTTTGTACTTTCACGATTGGTTGCTGATACAAAGGAAATGACCATATTTGGATCCGATGAGATTGTGCAGGAGAGACACAGCTTTCCAGCGATACCTCTGTTGACATGGTGCACACAGCGGTCGCGGTACTTTATGTTACGTTAGAATGCTAACTTTTGGTGAATTTAGGAGAAATCTACAGACGCAAATAGACAAACTATAGTCAAATAAACACTTAAATGTGTATTTTGTACGTTTTCCTTCCAAAAGCCTGAAAGAAAACATGTTATGGAATCAAAATAGCACAAAATCTCAAAATTGACCAGTAGGCCTACTTGAAAAACGATGTTTTTGCCTGCCGTGTCTCGCCTTAATTTGAAACTTTATCAAATTAGGCTTCATCAAAGCAACAACACACTCATTTAAACCAGACAGGTCACAAAATTAAAAATGAGGCAAAGGAAACTCAGCAGAAATTCAGCACAGAGAACTGTCAATGCAAGGAAGCTGCATTGTCCATGGTCCTGAACTACAAATTATAAATGTAACATTTCAGCAATCAGCATTGAAACATGTGCTATTGTAAATATTTTGCCGATTTACAAATTAGTGAGATACATGTGCCTGTCGGGGCACGCAGATTTTTTTAATCCTTGGTGGCACTGAGGAGAGGGCCACTCGCAAGTCCTGTTCAACAGAGAGCCGTGACCTCCTGTTGTTCTTCATGTAAATCAGTAGAGAACGCCAACTCCAGAGATGGGGTCGTTACTAAAAAAATGTAATATATTACATATTACTTTAAAAAAAGTATATATTACACTACTTCGTTACTATCTACATAAAGTAACTCGTTACTTTACTCGCCGAGCACATACGAACTGCGCATGCGTGAGTGGCAATAACTCTCCTTACCAGCAGGCGGCGGTAGTGTGTATTCGTCATTCAAAACAGGCAACAACCGGAAGACAGAGAAGAAGAACAGACTACGTGATATAACAAATAGCGTGTGCGTTAGCTTCACCTTAGCATGTATTCTTTGCAGGTGTTTGTTGAGGTTTGACGTGGTGTTTACAGCAGTGGATAACAGCTTTCTGGCCTGGACACAGTTTGCACCTCACCGTCACGTTCCTGTCTATTCTTCGGACGAACTCAAAATAATGGGCATACCTCCACCCAAGGGCGCCGGAAGTGGGGGGGGCCAGGGGGCCATTGGCCCCCCCACTTTACGGCCCTGCCCCACATTTTCGCAGCAGCGGATGCCGCGGAACACTGTACACATCCCGTTTCAATAATTCCCCTCTACTCTAAAGTCGCATCTAAAAAGAACGCCATCTGATCTAGCTGTGATATTTTGTTATTTTTTATTGTTATATTCAATCTCAGTAGCTACAGGCATTTTTGAAGCTTGTAAAGGGAAGAACACAGCTCGCCTCTCACTCGCCACTCTGCTCTTCCACAGCGCCGCTTCCCCTCCCTCCGCTGACATTATGAATGTAAGGCATAGTATCATAGATAACACCGCAGGGTCCGTTACAGTTTGTTTTCATCTGATTTAAAATAAACAAAGATTCTGCCGAGCTCGGAGCTGAGGGTTTTTTCAACCTGCAATCTGCTCCTGTCAGAGACCAGCAGGGCTGAGTCGTCCCGCGAACAGGAACAAGTTGCAGTCACATGCTGATGACATGTCATTTACATAAATTAGGAACAGTAACGGACCTAATATGCTTCCTTGTGGAACACCACAGCTCACTGGGAGGGGGGGGGGACAGAGTACCGTTTACCTCCACCATCTGTTCTCTCCCCTCCAGGATTGCATCCAGCTCACCGATAGTCTATCAAAACCAATTGCTTTTAGCTTGTCAATCAGAATGGGGTGATTGACAGTGTCGAAAGCCTTTTGTAGGTCCAGCATCACCATGCCGCAGTATTTGCCCTCGTCCACCTCTTGTTTGATGTGGTCGCACAAATAAAGAAGGCATGTGTCAGTGGAGTGGGATGTTCTAAAGCCAGATTGAAATTCATAGATTAGTTTATTTTCCGCAAGGTACTTTTCGACCTGTTCATATACTATTTTTTCCATGACTTTCGAGATGGAGGTAAGTATAGAAACAGGGCGGTAGTTGCCTGGGTCCAATTTGCTGCCCTTTTTGTGCAGGGGGGTTACTCTTGCAATTTTGAAGTCTTTGGGTACTTTTCCCTGTTTTATGGAGAGGTTAATTATGTGAGCTATGACTGGTGAGATGGCGGTTGCTGTGTCTCTGAGGAATTTGGAGGGGATATTGTCGTGGCCAGTGGCCTTGTTAGGTTGGAGGGCGCTCAGTTTAATGAGTACCTCTGCTGTTGTTACCCTTGCTAGACTGAAATCATCTTTGCGTACCCCTAGGTTTTTGTAGTAGGTCATGATGTGATCTACTCCAAAAAGCCCTGAGTGGGAGGGTAATTTATTTACAAGAGTTGTGGCTATGTTTGTGAAAAAAAATGTTCAAGTACTTGGCCACATCCAGTTTGTCTGTGATGAGCCTGTTATCTGTCTTTATGTTTAAGTTAGAAAAATCGTTTTGAGTTTTTTACTGCAGCCAAGCTGGTTATTGAGTAATTTACAAAGTTCACTGGGTTTATTTTTGTTTTCCTCAGTTTTGACATTGATGAAATTCTTTTTCGCAGTTTTGATCATGGAGCTTACGTCATTTCTTAGTCTGTTTCTTTCAATTTTTAGTTCAGTCACGTGGGCCTGGAGTTCACTGCTCGTGCTTTTGGAAAGCATTGACTGACTTTTATGAAACTCTTTTCATGGCGGTCAGTATGCCGGAGTGCATCCACGGCTCAGCGCGATTTTTTACCCTGGTTGTTCTTAGGGGGGGCCAAATCATTGAGTATTGCAGAGAATTTGTTTTTGAAACCAAGCCATGTTTCTTCAACTTGTGTACCACTGAGCTCATCTGACCAGTCCAGGCTCTCCAGTTCTAGGTTAAAGGCCTCGCTAGAGTAGTTTTTGAGGTCTCTAGATATGACTATTTTGTGACAGCCGGCCCTTTGTTTTAGCTTTTTGCGGGTACAGAATATCATATAATGATCACTTAAACCGCATGCTATAACCCCTTTACTGGAGATCCTGGACTTGTCAGAGGTCAGAATGAGATCAATGGTAGTTTGTGTTGTTTCACATACCCGGGTGGGTTGGGTGATTAGCTGACTGAAGCCGTGCAGATCACAAATCCTACTGAAGGACTTGAAGACGGATGTGTCTTTACGTTGCATATCCGTGTTCCAGTCTCCAATAATAATTGTCTCTACATCCCCCACATCAGCCAAACACCCATCTAATGTATCATAAAAGTCACTCTGTTCCGGTGGTCTATAGATTGTCCCGACTATTACAGATTTAGCATTGTTTCATTTTCAACCCACACAGATTCAATATTTTCATGATGCAGGTCAGTACGGTTTTTGAAATTGGTGTCTTTATGTATGTACATGCAGACACCACCTCCATTCACGTTCCTGTCCCTTCTCACTACAAGATAATCTTCAATTTCAATCTCTGAATCTGTAATGGAATTGTCCAATTTGGTCTCAGAAAAGCATAATATGCTTGCCTTACCGTTCATGAATAGCTGCCTGAGTTCAGCCAGTTTGTGTCTCAGGCTGTTAGTGTTCAGATGAAAAATATGTAGTCCATTTTTGTTGCTTAAATGTACAATGTCGTCAGCTTGCAGATATTTGTCTTTGTCCGTTACAGCAACCGGCTTGCGGCCTGCCGTGGTGTTTGGAGAGGTGGGGTGGTGGTGGGTCGAGGGAGGCTCCGTTGTCGCGCAGATTACGTACATATAAACCTACAAAGTACTGATATAGTAAATTAAAAATTAAATAATTATTTTTTGTGTAGTTGTATATTGCAATAATAACGTATGGTTGTCACAAAATCCCACGGCACACCCGGACTTGCTTCACGGCACACCAGAGTGCCGCGGCACACCGTTTCGGAACCACTGCTATAGAGCACGCACAAAAGCAATCCCCACACGCAAACACACAGTACACCCGCGACTGTTACAATGAAGGCTCGATAATCAGCTCACGGCATATAGGCAAGGGCAGAGCCATATAATAGAAGAGTTACGACAACGGAAGTCCAAAAACGGTTATCGTCACGTGGTTCATGTAGAAGAGGATCGTTCCCCGGAAGTTCATGGCGGGCAATGTGAATGCATTGATAACAGGAGATAGAACTACGATTTTTTGGTAATTATTAGTGAATAAAGGTTTTGATTTGCAATATTTATACAACAAATCGATATGTGTATGTATTTACATCAATATGTTTTAAAAAATAAAATAGAATTTGCTAATATTAAGTGATAATATTAGGATTAGTGTGAACAACTAGTTTACATGTTAGGCTAACAGTGCCTTGGTTAAAGAGCCTGTTGCTGTTTATTTATAGCTTTGAATTCTTTAAAACCAATATTATCTTCTTAAACTTGTATGGTAGTCAGGAGCATCACTTTCTAATGTTTATTGATATATTTAGAGGGAGGGAATCTAAAGTAATGCTTTAAAATTCAGATTAGATTAATGTCTACCATTTTCTTAAATTCATGGTAGTTTCAGTAATCCCATG
This sequence comes from Gymnodraco acuticeps, assembly GCF_902827175.1. Taxonomy (NCBI): domain Eukaryota; kingdom Metazoa; phylum Chordata; class Actinopteri; order Perciformes; family Bathydraconidae; genus Gymnodraco; species Gymnodraco acuticeps. The sequence goes on from NW_022990990.1 coordinate 1,779,451, forward strand.
GTAATTGAGGACACAAGTTATCTAAATGACTAATGTCATCTTTATGGCTTTCAGAAAGGACAGGAGACCGACAGGTGACTATCAAAGGACTAGCAGCAGCAGCATGATGATGATGATGTTAAATGTGTTGTTTTAGGAACATCCATTGCAAATACATGGAATTCAATAAACATTGAATAGCATATCATGCAGTTTGTCTGTGCCTTTTCCTCCTTGTTGTCCTGGTTTGCTGTGCTGCCTCCTAGTCGCCACCATGGTTTGCTGTGCTGCCTGGGGATGCTCCAATCGCTCAGAGAAAGGAGTACGAATGTACAGCTTCCCCACTGACAGAGCGGAGGAAGCAGGAGCAATTTCACGACCAACAGCAAAAAAATATGTGATTTATATACAAACACTGCATTTGTACTTTTTCACAAAACGAAAACCACACCATTGGGAAAGCTTAATGTTTTGTTTTAATACAAAAAACAGGGAAAGGCTTGAAAAAACACTGAGAGTTGAGACTCAGAGTGCAGGGTGAGGGTCTCAGTGCAGGTATTCAGGCTCCATTGAATCCCCCTCTGGTTCTTGTGCTGAAAGAGGGATAAACAGACAGGAGAAAGGGTTATACACACCTATATAGCACACCTATATAGCACACCTATTGGATGGGAAATTGCCTTGGGGAGATAAGGTGTGGTCTTTGTTCCCAACTGAAGTTATGGAACTTTATTATTTCTGAGTTTAACAAAGTATGACAAATGGCATCAGTAACATATGTGATATGAATTTCTATAAAGTTGTCCCACATTCTTGGTCATATTGTATATACAGTATGTAAAGAGTGTAACATGTCCAGTAAGTATAAAGTGTTTCCTAATACTGTGTATTCAACCACTATGGAATATGTATGTGGGCAGACAACATTCAGACACAGTTGTTCTGTGTGTGAAGTAACCTCAAGTCACTCCGCAGGCACATTTTGATGCAGACCAGTTTGTCAAGACAAAAAAGGGCAAGACTAGGCTGAGAGCCGAGGCTATACCCACCATCTTCGTGCATCGCCCTGTGGTCAAAAAGAGAAGGGCCCCTGCACCACGATTCACCCCGGGACCTGTATCTACAAAGCCCATAGCTCATGATCACAGCGATAGTGTGAAAGGTGACACAGGTATAATAAGTATGAACTCTTAGTAACAAAAGTAATATTTCTTATTTTTAAGTGGTATAATATTTTAAATGTTCGAACAGTTGAAGGCCTCCTGAACTTGGGCCTCCTCCAGACGTTCCCAGTTCACCCGAACTACACGTTTGGGCTTACCAGGTCTATCCAGAGGCTTCCCCCGCCACTCGACCCAACTCACCACCAGATGGTGATCAGTTGACAACTCCGCCCCTCTCTTTACCCGAGTGTCCAAAACATACGGCCTCAGGTCCGATGATACGATAACGAAATCGATCATGGACCTTCTGCCTAGGGTGCTCTGGTACCCACGTACACTTATGAGCATCCTTATGTTCGAACATGGTGTTTGTTATGGCCAATCCATGACTAGCACAGAAGTCCAGTAACAAACCACCACTCCGGTTCAGATCAGGGGGGCCATTCCTCCCAATCACGCCCCTCCAAGTGTCTCCATCATTGCCCACATGTGCGTTGAAGTCTCCCAGCAAGATTAAAGAGTCCCCTTCAGGAGCCCCATACAGGACTCTTTCCAGGGTCTCCAAGAAGGCCGTATACTCTGAACTGCTGTTGGGTGCATAAGCACACACAACAGTCAGAGTTTTCCCCCCCATAACCCGCAGGCGTAGGGAGGCGACCCTCTCGTCCACTGGGGTAAACTCCAACAACGAAGCACCTAACCGGGGACTTGTGAGTATCCCCACACCCGCCCGGCGCCTCACACCTTGAGCAACTCCGGAGAAGAATAGAGTCCAACCCCTATCCAGAAGTAAGGTTCCAGAGCCGACGCTGTGCGTAGAGGTGAGCCCAACCAGATCCAACTGGTAACGCTCCACCTCCCGCACAAGCTCCGGCTCCTTCCCCCCCAGAGAGGTGACGTTCCACGTCCCCAAAGCCAGCTTCTGTCGCCCGGGTCTGGTCCGTCGAGACCCTCCGCTTTCACTGCCACCCTTCTGGCAGCGCACCCGACCCCATTGATGTTTCCCGTAGGTGGTGGGCCCGCGGGACGGAGAAGCGGAGGTGTTGCCCACGTTGCCTTTTCGGGCTGGGCCCGGCCGGGCTCCGTGGCAAGCCCGGCCACCAGACGCTCGCCGACGAGTCCTCCTTCTGGGCCTGGCTCCAGAAGGGGACCCCGGGCTTCCTCCGGGCCGGGTATCCTCACTTCTTGTATCGTCTTTCATGAGGTCTTTTGAACCAATCTTAGTCTGGCCCCTTGCCTGAGACCAATTTGCCATGGGAAACCCTACCAGGAACACAAGGTTCCAGACAACACAGCCCCCAGGTTCATCAGGGCACACAAACCTCTCTACCACATTGCTGGTTCTTCAGAGAGGGACTGTCATGGTTGACACGTCTCATCAACGTTGCGTGGAAGTCGGAAACGGTACCGAAGGAGTGGCAGACCGGGGTGGTGGTTCCCCTTTTTAAAAAGGGGGATCAGAGGGTGTGTGCCAATTACAGAGGCATCACACTACTCAGCCTCCCCGGGAAAGTTTACTCTAAGGTACTCGAAAGGAGGGTCAGGCCGATTGTCGAACCTCAGATTGAGGAGGAACAATGCGGATTCCGTCCTGGTCGTGGAACGACGGATCAGCTTTTTACTCTCGCAAGGATCCTGGAGGGGGCCTTGGAGTACGCTTATCCGGTCTACATGTGTTTTGTAGACTTGGAGAAGGCGTATGACCGAGTTCCCAGGGAGTTACTGTGGGAGGTGCTGCGGGAGTATGGGGTGAGGGGGTCTCTACTCAGGGCCATCCAATCTCTGTACTCCCAAAGCGAGAGCTGTGTCCGGGTCCTCGGCAGTAAGTCGGACCCATTTCCGGTGAGGGTTGGCCTCCGCCAGGGCTGCGCTTTGTCACCAATCCTGTTTGTAATATACATGGATCGGATTTCGAGGCGTAGTCATGGGGGAGGGGGTCTGCAGTTCGGTGGACTAAGGATTGCACCACTGCTTTTTGCAGATGATGTGGTTCTAATGGCTTCATCGGTCTGCGACCTTCAGCACTCACTGGATCGGTTCGCAACCGAGTGTGAAGCGGCTGGGATGAGGATCAGCACCTCCAAATCTGAGGCCATGGTTCTCAGCAGGAAACCGATGGACTGTCCACTCCAGGTAGGGAATGAGTCCTTACCCCAAGTGAAGGAGTTCAAGTATCTCGGGGTCTTGTTCTCGAGTGAGGGAACAATGGAGCGTGAGATGGGCCGGAGAATCGGAGCAGCGGGAGCGGTACTGCAGTCGCTTTACCGCACCGTTGTGACGAAAAGGGAGCTGAGCCAGAAGGCAAAGCTCTCGGTCTTCCGGGCCATTTTCGTTCCTACCCTCACCTATGGTCATGAAGGATGGGTCATGACCGAAAGAACGAGATCGCGGATACAAGCGGCCGAGATGGGTTTTCTCCGCAGGGTGGCTGGTGTCTCCCTTAGGGATAAGGTGAGAAGTTCGGTCATCAGGGAGGGACTCGGAGTTGAGCCGCTCCTCCTTCGCGTCGAAAGGAGCCAGTTGAGGTGGTTCGGGCACCTAGTTAGGATGCCACCTGGGCGCCTCCCTAGGGAGGTGTTCCAGGCACGTCCAGCTGGGAAGAGACCAAGGGGTAGACCTAGGACCAGGTGGAGGGATTATATCTCTTCGCTGGCCTGGGAGCGCCTTGGGATCCCCCAGTCAGAGCTGGTTGATGTCGCCAGGGAAAAGAAAGTTTGGGGCTCTCTGCTGGAACTGCTACCCCCGCGACCCGACCACGGATAAGCGGGAGAAGATGGATGGATGGATGGATGTTCGAACATTTACAGTGCCATGTCTTCTACTTACATTAGTCTCAAAGATTGAGGGAAGAAGGAAAGGGATCACTGCCCTCCACCTGCCAGAGGAGCGCAAACAACAAAAACAAGCAAGGTGTCCCGTCATGTACCTGGAAGTTTGGGTTGGCAAAATGGAGTAAGAGAGGGACTTGAAAAACCTTGGTGGCTGTCTACTCATGTTGTTACAGTTGTCTTGGTTACAGCTCTCAAGTTTTTTTTGGTGCCATTTCCACATCTTTAGAAAATATGAAAAAATTGAAGTGAAATCAACCTCTTCTCTGTAGAACAAACTTCGATTTCTCTGTCTTGTGAGTTTGCAGTCTTGCAGTTTTGCTCCTCCACCTGTAACATCACTGCCCCTCCACCTGCCATAAAGTAGGTTACTAACAAGATTACTTATATAATACAGTGATATAATACATGTTTAGTATGCTTACTTATAGGGCTGTGCGATTATGGCAAAAATCATAATCACGATTATTTGGTCAATAATTGATATCACGATTATTTTGACGATTATTCATTAACCATTTATTGAACTTTAAAACAAATAATATTTTACCAATAAACAAGATCAATAAATGTGTTGGAGCGCACTTCCAAAACCATACTAAACATATATTATTAATATGATAAATAAAAATAAATTAGACCAAAATAAATGAAATCAAATATGATGCAGTGCACTGTCACAACCTACTGAAAACTCCTTAACATATAGCCAACATTTTGGTAAAACATATTCAACATATTCCACTCAGTTAAACGTTGAAGGCTGGCCAACCGTCATGATCCAGAAGTAACAGGAAATAAATGTTGAACTACAATTTAAGACCAAATAAAAATGTTTAGGCCACCATGGCAAATGCTGGTAGGGCTGCTCATGTCATCTCTTAAAGATTTTTTGCAAGAAATACCAGCCTGTTGACATGGTCTGGTTTCAGAGATGAGCGCAGGCAGGTGACGATATTGCCACCTGTACTGAAGACCCTCTCTGAAGAGGAACTTGTGGCAGTGCTGCCACATATGACACAGGAAAAAAAGAAAAGACTCTGAAGAACCCTTTCTTTGCCATTATATAAAAATAGTGTTGCTACAAAAGTATAAATTAGGCTTACTAATAAGACAACTCAGATCTGAAGCTACACAGTAATCTGCTGCAGCAACAGTGCAATAAAAAAGACAACATTAATAGAATCAAACCCATTTTTTGTTGCATTTTATTAGAGTATAAAAATAAATGCCTTTAAAATAGGATGCAAGCAACACTAGTTTCTGAACTGATAGACTATAATCAATTTAAACAGAACAGATCTTAATGTTTGCATTCTTATACCATTTTGTACAATAATTATCATGAATAAATTCAAACAAACTAAAACTTACAGCAGATTAATAACGGTATCTAAATTGAGTTGTTATTATATCAAAAACCTGTTGAAATGCTGCTGTTATTTTTACTGTCCCACAAAAGCGCGTCGCAGCCTCCAGGAAAGCTTCTTTCACAACTTCGCCGTCTTCGAAAGACTTCATGTGTTTCGCAAGAACGTGACTGACACGATAAGATGCTATGGTAGCAGCCTTGCTCTTGTTGTTGGGCCCCTTTTGGAGCGTAGGGCAGAATTAGGAGGGAATTCCGTCTCGTAGCGTTTGTGCACTGTTTTGAAATGCCGCTCCTAAATTACCCTTCTTCGATAAAGCCACGCTCGCATTGCAGATGAGACAGATGGACTTTGAATTGGAATAGATACAAAAATAATGATCCTCCCACTTGGAGTGAAAATTATATATTTTGGGCTTTTTTGCTTCTGCCATAATTGCGGTCTTGTGTGTGTGCGGACTGTCACTCCTGTTGACCATCCATGCTGTTGACACGGACAATGTCAGCGAACTAGTGCACTGCTCACCAGCCACACCCGGACACATGGGGTGAGGCCGGCCAATCACAAAGCTTTGATGCGTTCAAGTGCATTATTCTGGCACGGGAACATTATGTTACAGGACATTAACGATAAAACAGAATATTGTTGTTCTATTTTTAGACACATCTCGCGATCGACTGGGAATCTCCCCGCGACCCTTCTTTTTAACTAGTTGCTGCTCTTGTTCTGACATCTTCGCTTGCGCTGAACACTCACAACACATGTCACTCCCACGTGGCCGAGTGGGCTTTTAGGGAGGGGCGAAAGCGCACCCAGCAAAATAATCGTATTTAGTCAATTATGCTGTTTTCCTAATCGTCGCAAACCATAATCGTAATCGCGATTAAAATACGATTAATTGCACAGCCCTACTTACTTATATAAAACAGTAGTATTAAACTTACCTTGTGTGTTCACTCTCACTTAAGTTCCTCTCCCTTTGCCATCAATCCAAAATCAGCTGAGCTGCAACATTATACAGACAGGTAATAATCAACATAATCACAAGGACACAATATGGCTCTGCTAAAAACACTCACTCTTACACGCACCAAAGTTATATTTATCTAATATTTAACTCCCTCCACCCCCGCATACAATCCCGTTTAGAAGCCCCTCTTCTCTAATTCAACAACATTGGACCAAATAGACATTAAGAGAACGGAATTTACAATTAAAAGGCTGTTCAACGTGTGTTGCTAACTTGCTTCGGTATCCTAGCTTGATCTGTTATCTGTAAACGTTCCCTAAATCTACTAATTTAGGGATAATCCACTGACATCCTTTAATACACATGTTCAATTGAATCAGATGTACTGATAATATCCGCAATATAAATCTTTAAACTTCTTCTTACCTTTAAAAGTCCGTCACGAACGGTCTATTATGCTGCAACTCCACAGCTCTGCTAGCCTTGGCGCTAACTTCCGGGGAACGATTGAGAGGCTCCACGATCCGCCATTGCTGTAAAAAAGTGGTCCATTGGAGTGAACGGAGATGTCATAACCAGGGGTGCACATAACTTTTTTGCCCTGGTTCTCAAAGGAGCACCTGGAGATGTTGCTTGGTGCTCATCCTTAAAATGAAATAAACCGTAACTTTTGAGGGGGTCTTGACTTTATTTGCCAGACACACGGCACTGAACACACAGAGGTACACAGAACACACATGCAGAGGTGAACACAAGACAACATTAGCACGACCAGTAATCCTACAAGCTGTCATCACTCCCCTCCTGACTGTTCTCCTCACTGTCTTCCTCTCTGTCAGACATGGTAGCTGATGATGTAGGCCTACTTCTTTCTCTCTGGTTGAGTCTGCGATTAGCTGCTTGCATCCACAAGTCAACAGCTGGTTATGGGTCGAAAGTCTCTGTTGTCATCTTAGACAAGTGGATGTAATCAAATAAGTATGTGAACATAACCAATAACCTACCATAGCCAATAACAAATGAATGTAACTTATTTTATTTGTGTTATTCATTCATATCTTATTTTACCTTAACATTTATTTATTTATGCATTTTTTTTTTATCTCTCCAGTTTTAAAGGATATTTTTGGTTACTGTCCTATAGTATACATTGGAATGATTTCAAACCTGTTCATCCCAATAATTATAAAGGAGTGCCTTGGAAATATGTGTTTACATAAATTGTGACCAAACCGTTTGAACTTAGACTAAAGTGAACTATCTAAACACTCAGAGTCCTTTACCTCACTGAGCTGTAGTTAACTTATCAGCCTCTCAGTCTGACTGGAGAGGACTCTCCCTCCACATTATTGTAGAAACATCTTCTTCTTATATCCGTTAGAGCAGCTAGCACGGCACCAGATTCTAATAACAACAGCGCTGGTACCGGTGCACCCTCCCTCTCACTCGCATTTTGTCTGTGAGCTGCGGGCGCCAGATAAGCCAACATCCCCCATTTTCATCACTTACATCGTACAGGGCAAATGAAAGGTGTAACCGGGGTGAAAAGGTTGTTACATTTACTTAATTATGAATATTGTTACATCAAGGCCGAAAATTAGGATGAGCCCCAACGGTCAAAATGTTTTCTTCCCTCCCAGAACTGCCAGCGCAGCACCTCCCCAGATCTGGCGCCCTAGGCGAACATCTAGCCAGCGCTACGGGCCGGCCCTGAGTTCATATCATGGTTCATATGCAACTCGCAAATATCTTTCTCTCTCTCTCTTCTCTCTCCTCTATTTTCTCTTTTCCCTTCTCTCTCTCCCTCTCTCAATGTTGGTACGCAAATGCACTTTGTTTCAAATGACCCGGTGCTCTTTTTTTGGCGGAGGTGCGCATGCGCACTTGCGCACCAGTTATGTGCAGCCCTGGTCATAACTCTTCTATTATATGGCTCTGGGCAGGGGTAAAGTGCTATTTTTTACGAGTGGGGAGCAGACCTCACCTCCTCTAGGGGGGTCCGGGGGGATGCTCCCCCGGGAAGAGTTTTTTTAAATATTGAAGTTAAAAGCATCAATCTGGTGCACTTTGAGAGCAACATTAAGAGATCTATGGATACATCTCTCAACACCCAGATGAAACACAACTGTAAGCAGATGTTCTTTTTCTTTATGGATATTTTACAAATCACTCCCCTTTCAAACTGTATTCTTGTTTTACTGCCATATAGTATTTCATTACTGTTTTGCCTTTATTCTCTTATTTGTTTTATAACTATAATGATCATATGAAGGTGTGCCGCGGAAATAATCTTTTGAATAATTTGTGACCAAACCGTTTGAGACCCACTGAGATAACTTAGACTAAAGTTAACTATCTAAACACTCAGAGAGTCCTTTAGCTCACCTGAGCCTCTCAGTCTGAGAGGAGAGGACTCTCCTCCAGCTTTTGTGGAACCAACAGCAACAGCTCCGTATGTCCGTTAGTGCAGCTAGCTAACCAGATGCTAACAACACGGTCCCTGCTGCTGGCACCGGTCCCTCTCTCTCTCTCTCTCCCCCTCTCTCCCTCTCTCACACACACTAATGGCGCATTTCCACTGCAGCGGGTAGCCCCGTTTAAGCGTCCTTAACCGTCCTCAAGCGGCCAGGCCAGTTTTTGGTGGCCTTTCCATATAGCCTAGTACCGGCTAGCGGGTACTTTTTCCCTCTTTTCCGGCCCCTTCAAATCGTGGTTCTATCAGACCAGGGCCAGGGCTGAACTAGTGACGTCAACACTCTCGACTGCTGATTGGTCAGAGAGAATCGTCACAAGATCGCGCGCGAGTTCATCCCTAGCGTCGCATATATATTTAGAAGCAAGCTTGCAGCATTTTTATAAACAGCATTTTGTAAACGGATGAGCTACAAAAATGGCTACGTCTAATAAGAAAAGCACACCGTGGTCGACCGAGGAGGTGATGACGTTCCTACATCTCATTGGGGATGATCAAATCCAGCGGGAGCTCGACGGAACAACTCGAAATGTGAACAAAAACAAAGCCGATCGCCCCGCCTACACTGCGTTGCTACCCCAGGCCCTAAACTGTAATGGAAATGCGCCACGGCCTCGGACGGCCAGCGAGGCAGCCCGAGGCCTGAGCGAGGACGCTTAGGGACGCTTAAACGGGGCTACCCCGTTGCAGTGGAAATGCGCCATAAATGCGCTATGTCCGCACACACACGCGCACACACACACACACACACACACACACACACACACACACACACACACACACACACACACACACACACACACACACACACACACACACACAAAGAGGGTTTGAATGACACAAGCACACTTTTATTTCCATGCAACTCTCTGATTGGTCTGGTGTCCTGCCTCTGTTGCATTCACTGAACACGGGAAATTACAGTCCTGCCGTCCTCTCTAGTGTCATGATGAGGTTCACGTAAAACACGGTTAATGTATTATATTATTGAGGTAGAATTGTCCGGTGCTACAGAAAAAACATTCGGGGCAGGCCAAAATATTATTTTACCAACAATGTGGAATTTATTGGCTACATATTTCACAGATTATGCACAGCGGGAGCAGCAATAACCGTCAAATAATAATTCAGACAGGGGAGCTGCGCACCCCCTGCCTGCCGCTAGGGGGTGCTGCAGCGCCCTCAGCACCCCCCTTCCCGCGCCCATGTGTGTCATACTCCGCTCTGACTAGAAGGCCAGAGAGAAAAAGTGTGTTTTTAGTGAGGATTTTAAAACCCTAGTGCAGGGGTACGCAAATACAAATCTTAAAGGTCCAAAATATATGTTTCAATAAGACAAAGGTCCGTTTATACGGTCATTCAAACTTTTAAACAATTGCAACAAGATTCTTAACACGAGGTTGCAAAAACAAAAATAATCTGTATGCAGCAGTTTTCATTGTTATTGTGTCTGTGCTTGACCCCTCAGAGTTGCAGTGTAAGAGCTGCACAGTTATGAATAAAGGCAGCTGCACCCTCTTTCATTCAACATTCCCATTATTGCTTTATAAATGTCTTGCCCCCTTGTGTGTCCACTGAGGTTCATCAGGCCCAACACATCTTCAACAAACTCCCCCTTTGTCTCTTCATAAAAACTCACAAACACCAGCAACTGAGCATTGTCAGTGGTGTCAGTGGACTCACCCACAGCTAAGGAAATGCACTGTGCATTTTTTATTCCATCACAAAGCTGATTAATCAAATCACCAGCCAGTATTTATGTTCTTCTGGTTGCTGTGGAATCTGAGAGGGGGATTTGCTTGATTTTACCTGTTATTTTCTCTTTTTGTTTGTCTTCAACATGGTCTCCATCACTTCAGACATGCATTATTTTATACTTCAGTTATTATCCAGTGGAAAGCCCTTACCTACTCGCCTAGTTAAATCAAAGTGGTTACTTTTTTTTGGCTGGGCAGTGTAGTTTTACACACCGTCTGATTTGACTTTCTAAGGACTTAAAACTGTCTTTTGGGGGCAGACCCCCTCAAAGAAAAAAAAATATTTACACACGTAAGGTCATCATCTTAATAGTTTTGTATGCTCATCCGTGAGCAGAGCATCAAGTTGTCTATTACAGCTGAATGCGGCGATTACCATTTTGTTCAGCAAAACGCCTCACAAACGTATTAAGATCAACAGCTTTAGTGCGTTTTGATTCAATGCTGAGTACAGCCAAACTGACAGTCTCTTCTCTGTCAGTGTAGACCGCAAATATCTCATTCCTTCAGTGCTTGGGTCCGAATGCTTCTCGTTTTGCGCCGTCCCGTTCAAATGAAATCGCCGCCAATCATATTTCCACGCTCGCGCCAGGACCGGGGGAGGGGTTACATGACGTGCATATTGTGCTGCATTCAATTGCACTCGGACATTAGAGACTTTCTCTCATAAATGTCCGATGAGCCACAACTTGTCTTTCAAAACAAAGCTGCCAACTGGGGTGGCTCAGATAGGTTGAAAGAGACGAGACACACATTTTTCCCACCCGCATTCCGCGAAGACCCGCCCTACTGTGCCTCTGATTCGCAGATTGTTTGGGGGGAAAAAACCATGGAAAAAACGCTGATGGGATGCTGAATGTGATTGGACCAATGCGTTGACAGACACACACATACAGTGGAACAGGACATGCAGAGTGCTGTTTGCAGTCTATGAACATAGCGGATAATTTTGACTCGTTGCGTTGTGGCGATGTCTCGCAGATAACACAGATAATACATATGAAAAGTATAATTTGCTCAGAGTCCAGAGAGAGTTGTGGTTCGGTCCGGATCCGACCGGAGTCCGGACTTTGAGGATGCCTGCCCTAGTGTCTCGGCCGACCTCGGCAGACTATTCCAGAGCCTAGGGCCAGCTGCTGCGAAGGCTCGGTGCCCTCGGGTTTTGAGCCTGGTCTTGGGCACTATCAGCAACAGCTGGTCAGCAGCAGTGCTGGAATTGGGCCGGTACTCACCGGTACGCAGTACCGGCACTTCTGGTTCTGACCCATGGAGTACCGGCACTTCTTGCTCAGTACCGGCATGCTGGCGGTACTCCGGTACTCATGCACCGTGCCAGTACTCAACACTCTCCCGCCGTTCTTATTATACATCCATATATATATATACAGCCGCCCGGTACTCAGTAGATGCGTCATGAGGTGCCGAACGGACATTCTCATCGCTCTAACCGCTGGAGTTTCACAGCGGCTGTCAGCTGTTTACTCCTGTCATTCAAACAGAACGTGCTGGAGAGGGGGCGGGGCTTATCTTCTCCATGTAAATACTGTGGTGGAAACGACTATGTCAAAATTAACCTATTTGACCGTGATTTAATAGTAATACACGTTTCAAAATAATAATAATAATAATGCCGAAGTAACAACATACTGAAAACTGTTAGTAAAACCATGTTTTAATGCTTTACAATTTACATACCTAGATGCACGTGTGTTGTGTTTATGCAGTGCAACTCCCACCCAGTGGGTGGCTATGTAGAGTGATAGAACAGAGCAGGCACGCCCCCGAGAGAAGGAAAGCAAGTCACGTCACAAATTAGCATTTCTAAAATGTTAGCGTGGATTAATAAAAAAGTGCAAAAAGACAGCGGTTGTCGCCGGAAGAAACTTCAAATACAGAGAATGCTGTGCCTGTGTTGGAAATTGTGTCTGATGGGGAGCTTTCTTTGGTTGATCCTCCTGCTCCAAGTTCTAGTGCATTAGCATTAGCACTAGCTCCGCCGCCTCCTCCAGAGCCTCTAACGTTAGCTGCTGCTGGCGCAACTGCCACCACCAACACCGGGCAAAGCGATGCACCTGACTGCTGGACAACGGACCAGGTGCAATATTTTTGCAAGACCAATGCATGGCTCCTTCTTAAAGATAAGAAGCTAGGATGTCGGATATGCAGAGATGTCAAATCTTTGGGAATACACACTGGACAAGGACTGAAACTGTCAACTGAATGGGGTGAGTGTGCAGTGTCTCATTTCGGTGTTGACAAGGGCAAACAACAAGCTAGCCTGAGAAAAAAAATCAAAGAACATAAAGAATCACAAGCCCATGTAAAAGCTGCTGACATCCTTACATCTGCTTCACGTGAAACTATTCAACATCAAGTGCAGTCTATGCATAAATCTGAATTAGACACCACTATCAGAGTTTTTCGAACGGCATATAAAATTGGCAAACATAGCCGGCCATTCACAGACATGCCAATTGATTTGAATGTACAGAAACTGAATGGGCTGAACGTGGGCAGGGTTTTGCACTCCAATAAAACCTGTGGCGAAATCATCGACCACATAGCTCATGAGCTGAAGAAAAAAATGTCAAAAGACATTACAGAAAACCAAAGAAAACTCTGTGTTTTGGTCGATTAATCTACCACTATTAGTGGTAAAACGGTGCTTGTTGTGTGTCTACGCTCAGCATTAGCTGATGCTGAGCCCGAAACGTTTTTTTGGGAGCTGATCGAGTTGGATGGAACAACGGCTGATGATATCACAAAGGCGTTAATGGAGTGTCTTGGAAGAGATTTTAACGAGGACTTTTTAGGTCAGTGTTTCGTTTCTTTTGCATGTGATGGGGCTTCAGTCATGCTAGGGAAGAGAACAGGCGTTGCTACCCAGTTGTGTAGTAAATTCCCAAGCCTGTTTGTGTGGCACTGCTCCAATCATCATCTAGAGCTGGCAGTTGGGGATGTGGTCAAGGAGGTCTCAGGGCTCAATCATTTCCAGATCTTTTTTGACAAACTCTATTCCTTGTTCCATGCCTCCCCCAAAAATCAGAGGCAGTTAGCGCAGTGTGCGCAAGCAGTCGGACAGCGTCTCCTGGTGATAGGGCGTGTTTTGTCCATCCGCTGGGTGGCTTCAAGTGAAAGGAGCATCAGAGCAGTCTGGGAAAACTACCGAGTGCTTCATGATCACTTCACAAATGCTGCAAACGACACGAGCAGGGATTCCAGAGACAGAGCAAAGTACAAGGGCCTGGATGATGTGCTCACATCTGCAACGTTTGTCAGCAATCTGGGACTGATGTACGATGCGCTCACAGAGCTCAGCGACCTCTCTCGGCAACTCCAAAAAAGAGAGATGACACTGCCTACAGCAGATAGGCTCTTAACTCGAGAAATACGAGTTTTTGAATCCATGGTCACCATGCCTGGCCCACACATGACTACAGTTCATACAGCTCTAGCTGAGAAGTCCTTCAAGGGTGTTGCCCTGCGTGAGAATGGCAGGCTTGTACAGATTCATGCAGGTCAGTTTTTCCGCAGTATGGTAGAGAATCTGAGACACAGAATGACTTCCACAACCTCCTCTCATGTCAGCACAAGAGAAATCCCATTACATGGCCGGGAGGCCCGGGACAATCAGCTAATCCAGGACATGAAAGTTATCCATCCTGGAAGTTGGCCTGAAGAGGAGTTAGACATACAGTATGGGGACGTAGAGGTGCTACGTTTGTGCGAAGTGCTGAAAGTGGACAGAAGAGAGACTGTTCAGGGCTTTCGCGAATACAAGGAAACCAGGGCATCCCGTACACCTGCTGCCATGGAGCCTCTACTGAAAGCAGTCCGAACCATCGCTGTCTCCACTAGTGAGTGTGAGCGGGCATTCAGCTGCATGAACGATATCCTTACTGCAAAAAGGAATGCTCTCTCTGTCAGCCGAATGTCCAGCCTGGTTTTCATTAAATGTAATGGACCATCACTAGGACAGTTCAATCCGGAACAGTATGTGAGGTCCTGGCTGGCAAAGGGAAGGAGAAGTGCTGATGAAAGAGCCTGTCCAGCTCCAGCCCCTGATACTGATGTCCCCAAGGCCTTCTGGAGCCTTTTCTAACAATGTGAAGTATATTGCAAAGCAGCTCACCCAGTGAGAAGACTTTTGGCATAATGTGCCGATTTGTACAGATCCTGGAGATAGAAGGACTTCAGACCAACCAGGGAGTTATCTGATCAGCTTGGTGTTCAATGTAACTCTTTACCATGGCTCAGACTTTGTTACTTGCAGTTACAGTTTCTCATTTTAGATTGTGCAAATTTTGCATTTGTTTTTACATGTTCTTTGTTCATGCTCTTTATCATTTTTCTGAGTTGGAAAGTTAGATTGCATCATAGTTTACTTTATACATATTTGTATTCTTCAGTGGTGAAGTATATTGCAAAGCAGCTCAGCCATGTGAGAAGACTTTTGGCACTTTTTCGTTTTTCGTTTTCTGAGTTGGAAAGTTAGATTGTATTCAAAATGTACAGATATACTTAATTTTGTTAAAGCTTTTTATAAAAAATGCTTCTGACCAGAGCTTTGTTTCCTTGTCATTAATGTTGAACACCACCAGAGGGGCTCTCACCTGAAAGGTCTCTGCTTTATGTGTCTTCAGCAGAAGATCTAGACTTTGATTGCTATATTTTCAGTTAATATTGACCTTACTGAGCTTTAGCCATATCCGCTGCCTATCATAAAAAATGTTAAGTACAGTGAACCTTTCTAAAATATACAGTAGTAAAGAGACAAACCCACCAGCATTATAGTAGCCAAATTCTTGTTTGTGGGCTGTATATATAAAATTGACTTGAAAAAGTTGCTGATTTTAGAGTACTGGCACCTTTTTCATTCCAATTCAAGCACTGGTCAGCAGACCTTAAAGCTCTGGCTGGGGTGTAGCGATGGAGGAGTTCGGCTATATAGGCAGGAGCCAGCCCATTTAGGGCTTTGAAAACAAATAAAAGGATTTTAAAATCAATTCGGAACCAAATTGGAAGCCAGTGTAGTGAGGCCAGAATTGGGGTGATGTGGCCCCGCTTTTTGGGGCCAGTCAGAAGACGTGCAGCTGCGTTTTGGACTAGATGCAAGCGTTTAATTGAGGCCTGGTCCATACCCACATACAGAGCGGGAGAAGATTTGACTACGGTGCTGACCTGCTTGTCGAATTAAAAAGTGCTAGTGAAGGTCACTCCAAGGTTCATGACAGAGGGGAGGATGTTTTCATTGAGAGAGCCCAGAATATCAACCGGAGAGGCTGGAGGTTGGGGTCCAAAAAAGATGACCTCTGTCTTTCTCTCGTTGAGGTTAAGGAAGTTTTTGCTCAGCCAGGATTTTATCTCTATCAAGCAGTCCATTAACTGCTGTAGTGAGTGTTTGACATTTGCTTTGAGAGGCAGATAGATCTGTACATAGTCGGCGTAGCAGTGGAAGGGAATATTGTGTTTAGTGAGAATTGAACCTAGTACAGTATGTACAGTAAAAAGAGGATGGGGCCCAGGATAGAGCCTTGGGGAACCCCACAGGTAAGAGGGGCTTTAGCAGAGGAGAAGGCACCTAGCTGCACTGAGAAGCTACGGTCTGTCAGGTAGGACCTGAACCATGCAAGGGCAGAGCCTGTGATGCCTGCGGACTATTCAAGCCGTGACAACAGAATGCTATGGTCCACAGTGTCAAAGGCAGTTGTCAGGTCTAACAGCACCAGCTGGGCTACCTGAGTCGGCGGCTAGGAGCAGATCATTAAAAACTCTGTTTCAGGGCTGTTTCAGTGCTGTGCATGGGTTTGAAGCCAGACTGAAACTTTTCATGTATGCCATGCGTGGTTAAGAATGATTGCAGCTGGACATAGACTACTCGCTTCAGGGCTTTAGATGAAAAAGGTAGCAAGCATCGCTAACACTCAGAGCTAACCTGTACTGGATAGAGTATGTGTAAAAAAGCAGGATATCAAAAAAGGAACTCACCTTGTAAACCCGCAAGAGAAAAATCATTTGAGCTCCATACTGTTTCAGAAACAATCCTTGAAGTGGTTTGGAACATGATATGGGGTTTAATCACGGCAGCATTTAGCTTGGAATCTGCTGGCAGAGAGGAGACCTCACTGCTTGCCTTGTCGTGCTCAAAAGGGGGCGGGGCCAGCAGCTACTGACCCAGAATCAGCAGTTCTCTAACTGAAACAGAGGGATATGAGGGATGTCTAAAATGCATGATCTGTTTGGTATTTTGAGCAACACACATCATAGATATCATTATATATTTTATATATATCTGAGACCCATAATATATGCCTAAAAATAGCATGATAGGAGATCTTTAAGACATACCAGCTCACTTTTTTAATTAGGAACACATTTAAATAAGTCATTTCTGTTCTATTGTTAGAGTCCTATTCAGATCAGATATACAGAAAATAAAGTGTGCCATTGCTCCTGGCAGTATGGCAAAAAAACAAGTTGCTAATCAAGGCCCAGCATCCAGAACTGACAGTATGCTTTACTACCAGTGACAGAGACAGATCTGGTGTATGGCCATGGTAGCGAATGTCTGTGCAGCTGTAGATTTAAATGTGAGATTTGAGATGTCCTCCCTGTAAGCCCTTGGCCGGCACAACCTGTCAGTCTGACTCCAATTCTGAGTCTTACGTCACGTGCCATCCCTCCTTTCCTTAGTGCATATGTCACCACTGACCTTTATAGGGCATGTGGTAACATTTCTCATGACAGTATGGTAACATGTTGCATGATTTATAAGTTTACCATAAATGTCTATCCTTTTTGCCCCTGGGGTGTAACAATGTAGTGTGTAAGAATTTCCCCAACAGGATTGTACAAGTGTGGATGGCGATATGTGTGCCTCTTCCTGTAAATCATAAAAAAATATATGCTTTCAGAATTATGCAATAATCTAATCCGCTAGGTGTGACCTGTTTGGTTGGTATAATTGCTAACAATTAAATGTATTATTATCATGATAGTTCCAGTTGCTCATTCCATATTCAGGGGCTTGTTCCTGGAATTGAAGAATTTGAAGTTGATAACAAATCTGTCCACAAGTGTCATCTTTCTCATGCTAAGTGTAATATCAGGAACAGATTCTAAAGGAATAGAAAATAACGTTAATTGAAGATATATAACGAACGACCTCTCCCTGTTTTTCACCCCAGTAGCACTACAGCTGTGTCTCTATGTGCCCAGTTTAGAAAAATCTTGCTGGTGCAGTCAGAAAAAAGCACAATATTGTCAAGACTATATCAGATTTGCTCCACTCTCCATTAGCCTTGGCCCCTTCACTCTCCCCCCCTAGAGAGTCATATTAAATGACATCTGCTATCATCAGGATAACCTGTGTCAGCTCCGTGACAATACTACAGATGCCGGGTGGCAGATTGTAAAGGGTTGGAGGAAAGAGAATAGAGATAAAGGAGATCAGCTAGCTTAGGAGTCTTCACATTTACATTAGAGCTTGTAAAGTCTGTCCAAGGGTATAATTAACATATAAATCGATGCTGGTTCATAAACCAGGCATGGTACAGTTGATAGCACTTGGAGGATTGGAAAAGAAGGATGTATTCAGGGGGTGTAGCTCCTGCTCCGGCTCGTATCACCATTCTAATAGCCTACTGTAGGACATGGAAAATGTGCTCAGAAATCATGCATGTCTCACAGGAGCCTCGCTGGGAAGTGTGGTGGGTTTCCTGCTGGGCTTAGTCCGATAAGAGAGTCCGCTGACTGACAGCAGACTGAGCAGTTGTCAAAAGTGGCGATGCATGACCCAGCTCTGGAGCATCAGCCACAACCAAATAGCTCTCCTTATCTTCTGACAGTACCATTTGGAGAGCTCACACTCTTCTATCTGTCTCTCTTTCCTTGCTCTTTCATTGCCCCTCCCCTTTCCTCTTGGCAGTGCGAAGGGGCCACTTCTGTTGACTGGGTAATGAGAAGATGGGTCCCTGTGTCACAGCCATTCTTTAACTCGCTTTTGTTGCCTCTTTGAACATCTGTTTTCACCATTTTCAGCCTCTTAAAGGATTGTTTGTTATTACATCAATACATCATAGCGTCAATAGCTATCTTTGCCAAGATGGTCTTATCTTCGCAATGCCTTTTAAGAGACAACACCAGACTGTCTTTGAAACGTCTATGCATTGTGTTTCTGTTGAACCTTTCAAGCTGCTAACCACTTGAAGCTCTTTTTAAGCCGTAATTCTTGCAAACGCTCCCTAATTGTATTTATTGTGCAGTATGCACGCTTTGCGCTCTCCACTGGATATAACACTACCTCCAGGCTTCTGTCCAAGATGCTCCCATTGAGTACTAATCATCCTGCAGAATGTGAACTCTGCTTTCTTGAGGAAATCATTATAGAGACTCACAAAAAAGAAGCCTCCAAATAGCCAAGACCCAGACATTGTTGGACTGAGGCATCTGCACAGGCGCCTGATTCAAAAAGAAGCATGGGCATTAATTGGCCAGCTGATGTTGGGTTGTCAGCAGTAGCTGATGGCTCATTATGCTGCTGCAGCAGAATAGAAGGAGGATGAGAAATGAGCGCTCCCCCTCACATATTCCATTTTGGCCATGCTTCAACCCTGTAATTTCAGCATCAGCACATCACTCAAAGGGTCTGGGGTATTAGATAAATAAAATCTATCATTTATGTGGATACAAGCTTGGTGGGAGCTGTGATGGAGACATGGGTTGGATTGTGTGTGTGTGTGTGTGTGTGTGTTTGTTTGTGAAGCAGGATTCATGAGGACAGTTTGCTGGGCTAATGGGGTTGGCGGGCAGCACACCGCCCTCTCAGGCGAACAGCTAATTAGCAGCAGCAGCAGCAGCAGCAGATGAGAACATGTCGAGTGTGTGTCCAGGATCCACAGACACACTGCTCAACCAACCAGGAACACGCTGTTTCCTCCGCCCAATCAGAAGCCCTGAGCTGATACCTTCCTTCCTTGTTCGGTGTCCATCCAGCCAATGGCTGACAACTTAACCTTTAACGGACTCTCCCGCCTTTCCAGTGAAGCTTCCATTTACCATGGCAACGACATGTGTCAAATGGCTACTTAGCCCCGAGGGAACCTCACAAAAACAGTATCCATCAAGTTCAGGGTCATTTAACGCTCACATCCCCCATTGCCGCTGCTGCACATGAACAATTGGAATGTGAGATGACTGTCCTTGAGATGGAATTGAGATTTTTGTCCAATAAGAGAGAATCTAAGAGCACAAAGGCTGAATCTGTATGGCAGCATATTTCCATGATGTACACCTTTTAGGCAGAACTATTCTTCTACTTTCACAATGGCTTGTGCCGTTTATAATAAATCAAGTAATTTTAATGAAATAAAAAAATACCAAACACAAACTATAAAGCTACTAATACTGGCACAGCACACGGTGGTGGGGTCATGTCTTTCTGACGGTGATTCATCTGAAACAAGAGTGAAAAGTTGCAATAAGTCTTATATTTCTTGGGTAACCATGGCAATGAATGCTGTGTCCAAGATAGACTGAACAGTTTGTACCAGCACAGACTGACGACATACATATTGTGTTAAAGGATATGTTGATGAAGCTGGAGCTGAATTATGCTATTGCAATTATTCTTATCACCAAAATCTCAGATCGTGATAGTGGAGGAAATTGACAGCTCTCCAATATACAGCCGCTCTTTGAACAAGGGGGAAAATAACTGCTGGGAGTTTTACTCTTCTTTTCTCTTTTCAATCACAGCAATCCTGTAACCACACTGACAGTTATGATACGGGTGAGGATTGCACACAAGACCTCGGCAGCTCATTTATCATTCATCTGAGGTTGGCCTAAGCCAGCCAGAAAATATGGGGGAATGAGATTTCCTTGGCCTCCTGGCATACTATCTCACTGCATGCACAAGTCACAGTCAGCCTTGCAGCGTCAGAAACACCATTTATATCCCCTTGCCGATCCGAGCAGTGCTCATCACTACACCTTTTATTGTGGAACTCACTCGGGTATTGAGCTGGCATCCCCTAGTTTTATTTATTTTTATGCTAGCACACGTCGCATGCTATGACTCACCATGTGTTTGGTGGTCCTACGGTTAAAAATAAGTTTGAAGCGCTATCTTGCCCTCCAAATAATAAAATGTGTCCAATATCCTATTCATCTCTACCCATCCTCTGTACAACACGCTCCTCTGGCACAGGATAAAATCCCATCATTACTTTCTCTTCTGTGTCTGGCTCTGCTCTTTTTCCCTCTCATCTTCACCACCATCTCAGTAAAGAGAGCATAGTTGAGAAGGTTAGATTACCCACTGTCCTGTAAAAATAGCTTTGATTTTGAATCATAAAAAAAAGAATATAGATAAAAGATATAATGGCGACTGGCTGGCCCACTCGTGCATCTTGAAAGAGACAGATTCTTGAAGAGTATATCAAAAAGAGTCAACCTCCCTGGTAAACAAAGCAGTACATGTTAGGCATCCCCCAACAGGGTAGAGTGATACTCTGATAAACATGGCAGCAATCAGTGTCACACACACACACACACACACACACACACACACACACACTCAAAGTTAACCATACAGTCCTCACTCAGCTTATGTTCACTACATCTATATTTAACTGGATGAGATCCTGATGTATATTTCAGCGGTGAGAGGTTCTTGATGGTAACTTTCGCAGCACAGCGGTCAAAGCAGTTCAACAATGTATCACCCAGCATGTTATCCAATCACGAAGCCGGGTTTTCTCTCCCCTCCTGCTCCAACACTACAGGGTGAAAAAGA